>NW_026968061.1:0-134543 GCF_028390025.1 Pseudophryne corroboree | reverse complement strand
TCACAATCGACATCAGCTGAAGATAAATTGATACTGATTGAACGCTGCTGTTATGTGTCAATTTTATCACGCTTTGATAAAAATGCACGCTTAGATCAATAAATGCACAGCCAAATGGCTTTGCACAGCCTACACCATTGGACTTAAGTAGAAGACTATTACAAGTGAAACCAATAATTGAAATCTGTAACCACCCCCCACCCCCTCAAATGCCAGGCAATAAATTACCTTAAAAACAACAACCAGGCATTCCACAAAGATTAAACTGGGTCTATATCATTCAAAACTTTAAAAAAGTACTTCAAAATCACATACTATGCAATAATGTTTCAATTTGCATTACCCAGCAGAATTAGCATTGCATATATAGATATAGTGCAGCAGAATATAATGGTGGTTGTAGTCAATTGTAATTACTCAGCAGAATTAGCTTTGCATATATAGATATAGTGCAGCAGAATATATTGGTGGTTGTAGTCAATTGTAATTACCCAGCAGAATTAGCTTGCATATATAGATATAGTGCAGCAGAATATATTGGTGGTTGTATTCAATTGTAATTACCCAGCAGAATTAGCTTTGCATATATATAGTGCAGCAGAATATATTGGTGGTTGTAGTCAATTGTAATTACCCAGCAGCAGCTCTACTGCACTCAACATCACCAGTGCTCACAATATATATAATGCTATATACTATGCCATAGTGGTGCTTACTATATAACACCTCCTACTGCGTTCCCCCTGGCAATGAGCATGACACCCAGAGAGTGAAACCCCTGGCAATGAGCATGACACCCAGCACGTGAAACTCTTGGCATTGAGCAGTTTTTGTAAAAGTAATTAGAAGCTTTACTGTAGGGCATAGTGTATCACAGATATTGTGGTGAGTGACATAATATGTTCCAAAGGGCATTAATGTGTGGGGCTTAACATGGTGGAAATGACTGTACTTTTTTCCCTGTGGTGGCCGAGGTCTGTTGGTGCAGGGTCAAGAACTGGGGTGTAAGGTAGTCTTTGCCTGAAAGGCTACGCCCATTTTATGGAGACCATACCCATTTTTGCGAGGTCACGCCCCCCCATCCCGTCCGGAGCGCTCATGCAAATATAGTTTTTTTTATATATATATATGGGGGAGGGGCACAATTTTTAATGCCAATGGTGGCGGGGGGCACGCATTTTTAAATCTCGCATTTGAAGCCAAATTGTTTAGAAACACCCCTGCAAGAAAATATCTGCAAATCCAATGTTACCATAAGTGTGGCATATACCTGCGCTTGCTCGCGGGGTGAGAACATCTCCCTAATTTAATTCAGCGATATGAATAGAGGTTGTGCAGCAGCCACAGAAAGGGTTAATCTCTGCAGCTTGTCACTAAATTACATTGTGGCAATTTTAGCTGGGAGCTGCAATAATTACTCTAATACATAACACAACCAACACTTCTATATTCACACAATATACTGCATGGTGAATATAGAAGTGGTGCTTGCTAAACAGCACCTCCTACTGCATTCCACATCACCGCTGGTCACACTCATATCAGGCCCATAATGTTGTATACTATGCCATAGTGGTGCTTACTATATAACACCAGGTGCTGTGCAGTGGTCAAAACACACTAACTGGTCCCATGCTGTTGTTGAACTAAAGGCCTATACACACGATGAGATTCGGTCTATGCTAATAGGTTTAAAAAGGTTACATAAAAGCTACTTTGGGGTATATGCAATTCACGGCGAATCGCGGCAAATTATGGCCGTTTTTAAATTCGACACAATTCGACATGTGAATTCCGGCAGGTGGCTGCCGGAATTCACCATATTCAATGAAAAACGGATTCGACAGTCCCGCGGGCGAAAAACGGACAATTTGACGTATTTTGCCGCGAATTAAAAAAACGGGAAAAAACGGAAAAAACACGGAAAAAAAAATGGCGTGGGGTCCCCCCTCCAAAGCATAACCAGCCTCGGGCTCTTCGAGCTGGTCCTGGTTCCAAAAATGCGGGGGGAAAATTGGGCAGGGATCCCCCGTATTTTTAAAACCAGCACCGGGCTCTGCGCCTGGTGCTGGTGCAAAAAATACGGGGGACAAAAAGAGTAGGGGTCCCCCGTATTTTTTACACCAGCATCGGGCTCCACTAGCTGGACAGATAATGCCACAGCCGGGGGTCACTTTTATGCAGTGCCCTGCGGCCGTGGCATTAAATATCCAACTAGTCACCCCTGGCCGGGGTACCCTGGGGGAGTGGGGACCCCTTCAATCAAGGGGTCCCCAGCCACCCAAGGGCAAGGGGTGAAGCCCGAGGCTGTCCCCCCCATCCAATGGCTGCGGATGGGAGGCTGATAGCCTAGAGTAAAATGACAAGAATATTGTTTTTTCCAGAAGAACTACAAGTCCCAGCAAGCCTCCCCCGCATACTGGTACTTGGAGAACCACAAGTACCAGCATGCGGGAGAAAAACGGGCCCGCTGGTACCTGTAGTTCTACTGGGGAAAAAATACCCAAATAAAAACAGGACACAGACACCGTGACAGTAAAACTTTATTACACACTGCCGACACATTCATACTTACCTATGTTGACACGCCGACTGCCACGGTCTCCGACGATCCGAGGGTACCTGTGAAAAAAATTATACTCACCTTCCAGCGTCCAGAGGTACATCCACGTCCAGAGATACATCCACGTACTTGGCAAAAAAAGAAAACGGACACACGGACCACCGGACTGAAAGGGGTCCCATGCTGACACATGAGACCCCTTACCCCGAATGCCGGGACACCACGTGACTCCTGTCACTGAAGTCCCTTCAGCCAATCAGGAAGCGCTACTTCCGTGGCGCTCACCTGATTGGCTGTGCGCTGTCTGTGCTGTGACAGCGCATCGCACAGCTCCGTCCATTATATTCAATGGTGGGAACTTAGCGGCTAGCGGTGAGGTCACCCGCCGGTCAGCGGCTGACCGCGGGTAACCCCACCGCTGACGGCAAAGTTCCCACCATTGAAACTAATGGACCGAGCTGTGCGATGCGCTGTCACAGCACAGACAGCGCACAGCCAATCAGGTGAGCGCCACGGAAGTAGGCGGCGGCTTAGCGTGTGTAACTCTGCTAAATTCGCCTTGCGACCGATCAACTCGGAATGAGGGCCTATATTTCTTTATATAATGGACACCTCAGTTTCTATTCATTCATGTCCTGCCCCCTACTCTGTCAGACCCCTTCCCCTCTACTTTTCTGACCCCAAACGCCACTCATTCTTGTTGAGTGCTGGTGGGCCCATTCAGAATTTTGCTATGGGGACCACAAAGGTCTAGTTACGTCACTGGGCAGGGTTATAGAGGAGGCGGTGCAAGGCATCCTGGGAACAGTCAAAGCTTTAGCCTGTTGGTGCCTTGGATCAAGATCCAACTCTACACCCCTATGTTAGTGTAGTGCCTTTTGGGGTTAAGGTTTTACAGAAAGTTACAGGTTTTTTTAATTTAGTAAAATATGCCCCATTTTAAAGATAGGGCATTTAAATTTGTTGCACCTGTGCAGTACATAGCAGCCTGCAGGGCATGTACAGTGGCTTCATTTGGGTGCACATACATTGCCGGCTCCTGGTCGCAAACTGAAATTATTGTGTGTAAGTGTAATTAGCGGTGTTTATGTCATACAGGGGGGTGGGGGAGGTTTGTGGTTGGTGGGGGGCACGCTGTGTGATTATTATCCTGCATCTATACATACATGCGCTGACACCTGGACATACACTGATGTACCCACACCTAATATCCATACATACACACCCTGACACCTGGACATACACTAACATTCCCACACCTGCATCTATACATACACACGCTGACACCTGGACATACACCAACATACAAGCACCTGCATCTATATATACACGCGCTGACAAATGGACATACACCGACGTACCCACACTTGCATCTATACATACATGCACTGACATCTGGACATACAAGCACCTGCATCTATACATACACGCGCTGACATCTGAACCTACACTGACGTTCCCACACCTGCATCTATACATACACATTCTGACACCTGGACATACACAGACGTACCCTCACCTGTATCTATACATACACGCGTTGACACCTGGACGCACACCGACGTACACACACCTACATCTATATATGCATGGATGCAAATGTGGGTACGTTGTAGCATACCGCTGTGTTTCACCAACCATCACAGCGCTCTCCCCCTGTTTTCTTTCATTACTCACGTGAGTTACATATGAACTTTAACTGCAGTAAATAAGAGGCGTTGGTTACAACTGTTGCTGTTCATCCACAAGAAGGAATTTAATGTATCAATTACAATTGGAAAGTAACGATTTAATTACAACAGCTGTATCCAGGAGGATTTTTTGGACACTTTAATAGACATTCCGTTGTCATCAAGGGCAATATGAAATAGATACTGATTACATTTAGATATGGATAGTGGTGCCTATATATGTTGACTCCATTGTATTTTGTTGAATGTGGGTTTCTTCTGTCTATATATATATTTTTTTAAATAAAGAGCTTGTATATTCTATTTTTTGCGCTCCCTTGATAACAAGTGTGATTATCTTTAAAATTTGGTTTATTATTGGTAGAACAGTACTAACTATGGGAGCAGCATTTTATAATATATGGTAAAAATTAATAGATGTATAAAGATTAAATAAGCAACAAATTGGTGAAATAGATAAGTTTTGATAGGAGCGCTGGGTTCTATATATATATATATATTGACATTTGGTTATATATATGTATAGACTTTATAAATTCTTGACAGAGATGTGCCTGAGCAGCAGCCCTCCCCAGCCCTATCTCAAATCATACTTATTTTGCATAGGAGATACCATGGTCATGAAGATTGTTCTCCCAGGGTGAGGTTCATTCATTGCATTCTGGGTATGCTGATCCCTGTGATTTCCCCAAATGTGGGAAACTGGACTGCATTATTTGTGGTAGTGAGGTACTGTGTTTGTGCTTTCCTCTGGTCAGCTCTGGTAAAAGTCAGATTTCTTTATCTCAGATCTTCCTCTAGCCTTGTTCTTCTTTCGAGAGTTCCCTTGTGCTGCCTCAGTTGGATCTCCTTCACTTGACAGGGGGGTGCCCGAGCAGCGACCCTCCCCAGCTCTAGCCCAACTCCTACTTACCTGCCAGGTGAGATACTATGATCATGAAGGTGCTTCTCCCAGGGCAAGGCTCACCCATTGCACTCTGGGTGTGCTGCTCCTGCGGTTTCCCCAAATGTTGGACACTTGACTGCATAATTTGTGTTTCCCCTGGTCGGCTCTCGTATAATATAGATCTCTTTGTCTCAGGTCTCTCTCCAGCCTAGTTTGCTGTCTGTTTCCACTTCTCTTTTCTTGAGCCACTCCCTTCTATGCCCTTGCTCACTATCCTGACTTCTCCAGTCTGCTTACTTTGTGCCTTCCAACGCACAATACAAACTACAGGTAGTGCTGCAGGGCCCACGCCCTTTTACTTGCCTTACAGAGCAGCTCTGGAGCTGTTACAGTGCCCAGCTGCTGCAAGAAATCAGCTTGAATGCTTCAGGGGCTGGGGCATAGCCAACATGAGCCCCACACCGAAGGAGGGTGGAGGTGTTTAATGTGAACTAGGGGTCATCCAAGCGCCGCAAAAGGCCGCCATGCCCTGCACGCCCCTTTTCTCTTTTCATATGCAGACGAGGGTTGACGCCAACTTTGACCCACTGCTTGGATGACATCACCATATGCAAATCCATCTGCTGCAGGCCTTCCCCCAGGAATGCTTGCACTAGTTGTTGCATTTGGTTTGTTGTTTGGGGGTGCTTCAGTATTAGGCAGCCTTCTGCCCTCCCATGTTCATCTGAAAATATGTGTTCTCCCTGCAGTTGTTGTCCCCAGATGAGAGTTTCCTTATGCTGCCTCAGTCGTTAACCGTGGCTGGATCTTATTGGCACTCGCGGTCGGGATATTCCTCCCTGCCGTGGGGTAGAGACCTCCTTTTGCTCGGTCTCAAATTGCTTTTTCCCCTTCACCGCTGTCTTTACATCAGACGTCCGCCGTGATGTAGCTCGTTCATGAATGGGCTTATATCTCAGCAATCAGAGTGTCTGGTAGTCACCTTCCTTACGCGTTTCTCCGCTGTTATCCAAGAGCGGTTTCGTCAGAGGATACATCAGCAGCCTAGCAGGCTCTTTTTAAAATGCACCGGACCAATAGCATTACTAATTAGTTGATTGGATATATACATGTACTAATTGGATGCATACATGTAATGACTCACATATGGAACAACTTTCTAATTGCAATTGCACATATAAAGGCATTTCATAATATAAAAATAAGCAACATGGTGATTAAAAATAATAATAAAATAAGCAACAAGGTGGTTTAAAAAATAACAGAAAATATATAATCTATATACAGATTAACCTCTAATCTTTCAATCAATACCTCATCTCTATAATCACATACACATAATTCAGAGACCCAGCACTAAGGATCCCCATTTACTTATATAAAACCTTTTAGGGTAACATAAATCCAACACACTACTAAAGCAGCTCTTGTGGCGCAGGGGAAACATCACCTGCACTCTATGCAGCGAGTCCCATGTTCGAATCCAACCCGCTCAGCTTAACATCCATATTATTTATTTACTTTTAATGGGATCATTCTATCAATTCATTTTTACCTTTAATTTTTGTTAATATTATTTCTATATTTCATTATTTTAACCCCTGGAATAATTACATTGCTGCTTAAACAACAAAAAGAATTGAAGAAAGAATAATTATTAAACAGACAATTTAAGGATTCGAAGATTTAAAGATTTAAAGATGTAAAAATTTAAAACAGGGAGGGGGGGGGGGGAGGGAGGGGGGCCTTTTGGGAGAAGGAGGGAAAAAAAATAAAAAAATAAAAAATATATATATATATAGAACCAAGAGAAAGTGTAAAAAGAGGATGGAGGAAGAAATCTGATGTTCATCATTACTAGTGGATTTTACTAAAGAACTTTAAAGGAACACACACAACAGGATTATACAGTTTCATACTAAGAGGAATGCTGTTCCCAAAATAGCTACTTCTAATAATTTTGTTTATTTATTAAACATACAATAAATGGATATTCAATAAATAATATATTAGGTAAATCAATAGATAAAATCTTCAGAGACTGCCAATGTTGTTCAGTTCGATGCTCTCAATCAGACCATCAGGTGTAGGGGTACCCAAAGAAAAAATCCAAAATGCCTCCCTTGTCAAGTAAAGGAGATTCAACTGAGGCAGCACAAGGGAACTCTCATCTGGGGACAACAACTGCAGGGAGAACACATATTTTCAGATGAACATGGGAGGGCAGAAGGCTGCCTAATACTGAAGCACCCCCAAACAACAAACCAAATGCAACAACTAGTACAAGCATTCCTTGGGGAAGGTCTGCAGAAGATGGAATTGCATACGGTGATGTCATCCAAGCAGTGGGCCAAAGTTGGCTGGAACCCTTATCTGCATATGAAAAGAGAAAAGGGGTATGCAGGGCATGGCGGCCTTTTGCTGCGCTTGGATGACCCCTAGTTCACATTAAACACCCCCACCCTCCTTCGGTGTGGGGCTCATGTTGGCCATGCCCCAGCCCCTGAAGCATTCAAGCTGATTTCTTGCAGCAGCTGGGCACTGTAACAGCTCCAGAGCTGCTCTGTAAGGCAACTAAAAGGGTGTGGGCCCTGCAGCACTACCTGTAGTTCGCATTGTGCGTTGGAAGGCACAAAGTAAGCAGACGGGAGAAGTCAGGGTAGTGCGCAAGGGCATAGAAGGGAGCGGCTCAAGAAAAGAGAAGTGGAAACAGTCAGCAAACTAGGCAGGAGAGAGACCTGAGACAAAGAGATCTGAATTATATGAGAGCCGACCAGGGGAAACACAAATTATGCAGTCAAGTTTCCCACATTTGGGGAATTCAAAGGGGCAGCACACCCAGAGTGCAATGGGTGAGCCTTGCCCTGGGAGAAGCACCTACATGATCATAGTATCTCACCTGGCAGGTAAGTAGGAGTTGGGCTAGAGCTGGGGAGGGTCGCTGCTCGGGCACCCCCCTGTCAAGTGAAGGAGATCCAACTGAGGCAGCACAAGGGAACTCTCGAAAGAAGAACAAGGCTAGAGGAAGATCTGAGACAAAGAAATCTGACTTTTACCAGAGCTGACCAGAGGAAAGCACAAACACAGTCCCCCACTACCACAAATAATGCAGTCGAGTTTCCCACATTTGGGGAAATCACAGGGGTCAGCATACCCAGAATGCAATGAATGAACCTCACCCTGGGAGAACAATCTTCATGACCATGGTATCTCCTATGCAAAATAAGTATGATTTGGGATAGGGCTGGGGAGGGCCGCTGCTCAGGCATATCTCTGTCAAGTAAAGGAGATTCAACTGAGGCAGCACAAGGGAACTCTCATCTGGGGACAACAACTGCAGGGAGAATACATATTTTCAAATGAACATGGGAGGGCAGAAGGCTGCCTAATACTGAAGCACCCCCAAACAACAAACCAAATGCAACAACTAGTACAAGCATTCCTGGGGGAAGGTCTGCAGAAGACGGATTTGCATACAGTGATGTCATCCAAGCAGTGGGCCAAAGTTGGCTGGAACCCTCATCTGCATATGAAAAGAGAAAAGGGGTATGCAGGGCATGGCGGCCTTTTGCGGCGCTTGGATGACCCTTAGTTCGCATTAAACACCCCCACCCTCCTTCGGTGTGGGGCTCATGTTGGCAATGCCCCAGCATTCAAGCTGATTTCTTGCAGCAGCTTGGCACTGTAACAGCTCCAGAGCTGCTCTGTAAGGCAAGTAACAGGTTGTGGGCCATGCAGCACTACCTGTAGTTTGCATTGTGCATTGGAAGGCACAAAGTAAGCAGACAGGAGAAGTCAGGATAGTGCACAAGGGTATAGAAGGGAGGGGCTCAAAAAAAAAGAAGTGGAAACAGACAGCAAACTAGGCTGGAGAGAGACCTTAGACAAAGAGATCTGAATTATATGAAAGCCGACCAGTGGAAACACAAATTATGCAGTCAAGTTTCCCACATTTGGGGAAATCACAGGGGCAGCACACCCAGAGTGCAATGGGTGAGCCTTGCCCTGGGAGAAGCACCTTCATGATCATAGTATCTCACCTGGCAGGTAAGTAGGAGTTGGGCTAGAGCTGGGGAGGGTCGCTGCTCGGGCACCCCCCTGTCAAGTGAAGGAGATCCAACTGAGGCAGCACAAGGGAACTCTCGAAAGAAGAACAAGGCTAGAGGAAGATCTGAGACAAAGAAATCTGACTTTTACCAGAGCTGACCAGAGGAAAGCACAAACACAGTCCCCCACTACCACAAATAATGCAGTCGAGTTTCCCACATTTGGGGAAATCACAGGGGTCAGCATACCCAGAATGCAATGAATGAACCTCACCCTGGGAGAACAATTTTCATGACCATGGTATCTCCTATGCAAAATAAGTATGATTTGGGATAGGGCTGGGGAGGGCCGCTGCTCAGGCACATCTCTGTCAAGTAAAGGAGATTCAACTGAGGCAACACAAGGGAACTCTCATCTGGGGACAACAACTGCAGGGAGAACACATATTTTCAAATGAACATGGGAGGGCAGAAGGCTGCCTAATACTGAAGCACCCCCAAACAACAAACCAAATGCAACAACTAGTACAAGCATTCCTGGGGGAAGGTCTGCAGAAGACGGATTTGCATACAGTGATGTCATCCAAGCAGTGGGCCAAAGTTGGCTGGAACCCTCATCTGCATATGAAAAGAGAAAAGGGGTATGCAGGGCATGGCGGCCTTTTGCGGCGCTTGGATGACCCTTAGTTCGCATTAAACACCCCCACCCTCCTTCGGTGTGGGGCTCATGTTGGCAATGCCCCAGCCCCTGAAGCATTCAAGCTGATTTCTTGCAGCATCTGGGCACTGTAACAGCTCCATAGCTGCTCTGTAAGGCAAGTTAAAGGGTGTGGGTCCTGCAGCACTACCTGTAGTTCGCATTGTGCATTGGAAGGCACAAAGTAAGCAGACGGGAGAAGTCAGGATAGTGCGCAAGGGCATAGAAGGGAGCGGCTCAAGAAAAGAGAAGTGGAAACAGACAGCAAACTAGGCTGGAGAGAGACCTGAGACAAAGAGATCTGAATTATACGAGAGCCGACCAGGGGAAACACAAATTATGCAGTCAAGTGTCCCACATTTGGGGAAATCGCAGGAGCAGCACACCCAGAGTGCAATGGGTGAGCCTTGCCCTGGGAGAAGCACCTTCATGATCATAGTATCTCACCTGGCAGGTAAGTAGGAGTTGGGCTATAGCTGGGGAGGGTCGCTGCTCAAGCACCCCTCTGTCAAGTGAAGGAGATCCAACTGAGGCAGCACAAGGGAACTCTCAAAAGAAGAATAAGGCTAGAGGAAGAAATGAGACAAAGAAATCTGACTTTTACCAGAGCTGACCAGAGGAAAGCACAAACACAGTCCCCCACTACTACAAATAATGCAGTCAAGTTTCCCACATTTGGGGAAATCACAGGGGTCAGCATACCCAGAATGCAATGAATGACCCTCACCCTGGGGGAACAATCTTCTTGACCATGGTATCTCCTATGCAAAATAAGTATGATTTGAGATAGGGCTAGGGAGGTCCGCTGCTCAGGCACATCTCTGTCAAGTAAAGGAGATTCAACTGAGGCAGCACAAGGGAACTCTCATCTGGGGACAACAACTGCAGGGAGAACACATATTTTCAGATGAACATGGGAGGGCAGAAGGCTGCCTAATACTGAAGCACCCCCAAACAACAAACCAAATGCAACAACTAGTGCAAGCATTCCTGGGGGAAGGCCTGCAGCAGATTGATTTGCATATGGTAATGCCATCCAAGCAGTGGGTCAAAGTTGGCTTCAACCCTCGTCTGCATATGAAAAGAGAAAAGGTGCGTGCAGGGCATGGCGGCCTTTTGCGGCGCTTGGATGACCCCTAGTTCGCATTAAACACCTCCACCCTCCTTCGGTGTGGGGCTCATGTTGGCTATGCCCCAGCCCCTGAAGCATTCAAGCTGATTTCTTGCAGCAGCTGGGCACTGTAACATCCCCAGAGCTGCTCTGTAAGGCAAGTAAAAGGGTGTGGGCCCTGCAGCACTACCTGTAGTTTGCATTGTGCATTGGAAAGCACAAAGTAAGCAGACGGGAGAAGTCAGGATAGTGCGCAAGGGCATAGAAGGGAGCGGCTCAAGAAAAGAGAAGTGGAAACAGACAGCAAACTAGGCTGGAGAGAGACCTGAGACAAAGAGATCTGAATTATACGAGAGCCGACCAGGGGAAACACAAATTATGCAGTCAAGTTTCCCACATTTGGGGAAATCGCAGGAGCAGCACACCCAGAGTGCAATGGGTGAGCCTTGCACTGGGAGTAGCAACTTCCTGATCATAGTATCTCACCTGGCAGGTAAGTAGGAGTTGGGCTAGAGCTGGGGAGGGTCGCTGCTCGGGCACCCCCCAGTCAAGTGAAGGAGATCCAACTGAGGCAGCACAAGGGAACTCTCGAAAGAAGAACAAGGCTAGAGGAAGATCTGAGACAAAGAAATCTGACTTTTACCAGAGCTGACCAGAGGAAAGCACAAACACAGTCCCCCACTATCACAAATAATGCAGTCGAGTTTCCCACATTTGGGGAAATCACAGGGGTCAGCATACCCAGAATGCAATGAATGAACCTCACCCTGGGAGAACAATCTTCATGACCATGGTATCTCCTATGCAAAATAAGTATGATTTGGGATAGGGCTGGGGAGGGCCGCTGCTCAGGCATATATCTGTCAAGTAAAGAAGATTCAACTGAGGCAGCACAAGGGAACTCTCATCTGGGGACAACAACTGCAGGGAGAACACATATTTTCAAATGAACATGGGAGGGCAGAAGGCTGCCTAATACTGAAGCACCCCCAAACAACAAACCAAATGCAACAACTAGTACAAGCATTCCTGGGGGAAGGTCTGCAGAAGACGGATTTGCATACAGTGATGTCATCCAAGCAGTGGGCCAAAGTTGGCTGGAACCCTCATCTGCATATGAAAAGAGAAAAGGGGTATGCAGGGCATGGCGGCCTTTTGCTGCGCTTGGATGACCCTTAGTTCGCATTAAACACCCCCACCCTCCTTCGGTGTGGGGCTCATGTTGGCAATGCCCCAGCCCCTGAAGCATTCCAGCTGATTTCTTGCAGCAGCTGGGCACTGTAACAGCTCCAGAGCTGCTCTGTAAGGCAACTAAAAGGGTGTGGGCCCTGCAGCACTACCTGTAGTTCGCATTGTGCGTTGGAAGGCACAAAGTAAGCAGACGGGAGAAGTCAGGATAGTGCGCAAGGGCATAGAAGGGAGCGGCTCAAGAAAAGAGAAGTGGAAACAGACAGCAAACTAGGCTGGAGAGAGACCTGAGACAAAGAGATCTGAATTATACGAGAGCCGACCAGAGGAAACACAAATTATGCAGTCAAGTGTCCCACATTTGGGGAAATCGCAGGAGCAGCACACCCAGAGTGCAATGGGTGAGCCTTGCCCTGGGAGAAGCACCTTCCTGATCATAGTATCTCACCTGGCAGGTAAGTAGGAGTTGGGCTAGAGCTGGGGAGGGTCGCTGCTCGGGCACCCCCCTGTCAAGTGAAGGAGATCCAACTGAGGCAGCACAAGGGAACTCTCGAAAGAAGAACAAGGCTAGAGGAAGATCTGAGACAAAGAAATCTGACTTTTACCAGAGCTGACCAGAGGAAAGCACAAACACAGTCCCCCACTACCACAAATAATGCAGTCGAGTTTCCCACATTTGGGGAAATCACAGGGGTCAGCATACCCAGAATGCAATGAATGAACCTCACCCTGGGAGAACAATCTTCATGACCATGGTAACTCCTATGCAAAATAAGTATGATTTGGGATAGGGCTGGGGAGGGCCGCTGCTCAGGCATATCTCTGTCAAGTAAAGGAGATTCAACTGAGGCAGCACAAGGGAACTCTCATCTGGGGACAACAACTGCAGGGAGAACACATATTTTCAAATGAACATGGGAGGGCAGAAGGCTGCCTAATACTGAAGCACCCCCAAACAACAAACCAAATGCAACAACTAGTACAAGCATTCCTGGGGGAAGGTCTGCAGAAGACGGATTTGCATACAGTGATGTCATCCAAGCAGTGGGCCAAAGTTGGCTGGAACCCTCATCTGCATATGAAAAGAGAAAAGGGGTATGCAGGGCATGGCGGCCTTTTGTGGCGCTTGGATGACCCTTAGTTCGCATTAAACACCCCCACCCTCCTTCGGTGTGGGGCTCATGTTGGCAATGCCCCAGCCCCTGAAGCATTCAAGCTGATTTCTTGCAGCAGCTGGGCACTGTAACAGCTCCAGAGCTGCTCTGTAAGGCAAGTAAAAGGGTGTGGGTCCTGCAGCACTACCTGTAGTTCGCATTGTGCATTGGAAGGCACAAAGTAAGCAGACGGGAGAAGTCAGGATAGTGCGCAAGGGCATAGAAGGGAGCGGCTCAAGAAAAGAGAAGTGGAAACAGACAGCAAACTAGGCTGGAGAGAGACCTGAGACAAAGAGATCTGAATTATACGAGAGCCGACCAGGGGAAACACAAATTATGCAGTCAAGTGTCCCACATTTGGGGAAATCGCAGGAGCAGCACACCCAGAGTGCAATGGGTGAGCCTTGCCCTGGGAGAAGCAGCTTCATGATCATAGTATCTAACCTGGCAGGTAAGTAGGAGTTGGGCTATAGCTGGGGAGGGTCGCTGCTCAAGCACCCTTCTGTCAAGTGAAGGAGATCCAACTGAGGCAGCACAAGGGAACTCTCAAAAGAAGAATAAGGCTAGAGGAAGAAATGAGACAAAAAAATCTGACTTTTACCAGAGCTGACCAGAGGAAAGCACAAACACAGTCCCCCACTACTACAAATAATGCAGCCAAGTTTCCCACATTTGGGGAAATCACAGGGGTCAGCATACCCAGAATGCAATGAATGACCCTCACCCTGGGAGAACAATCTTCTTGACCATGGTATCTCCTATGCAAAATAAGTATGATTTGAGATAGGGCTGGGGAGGGCCGCTGCTCAGGCACATCTCTGTCAAGTAAAGGAGATTCAACTGAGGCAGCACAAGGGAACTCTCATCTGGGGACAACAACTGCAGGGAGAACACATATTTTCAGATGAACATGGGAGGGCAGAAGGCTGCCTAATACTGAAGCACCCCCAAACAACAAACCAAATGCAACAACTAGTGCAAGCATTCCTGGGGGAAGGCCTACAGCAGATGGATTTGCATATGGTGATGTCATCCAAGCAGTGGGCCAAAGTTGGCTGGAACCCTCATCTGCATATGAAAAGAGAAAAGGGGTATGCAGGGCATGGCGGCCTTTTGCAGCGCTTGGATGACCCTTAGTTCGCATTAAACACCCCCACCCTCCTTCGGTGTGGGGCTCATGTTGGCAATGCCCCAGCCCCTGAAGCATTCAAGCTGATTTCTCTGCAGCAGCTGGGCACTGTAACAGCTCCAGAGCTGCTCTGTGAGGCAGTTAAAAGGGTGAGGGCCCTGCAGCACTACCTGAAGTTTGCATTGTGTGTTGGAAGGCACAAAGTAAGCAGACGGGAGAAGTTAGGATAGTGCGCAAGGGCATAGAAGGGAGCGGCTCAAGAAAAGAGAAGTGGAAACAGACAGCAAACTAGGCTGGAGAGAGACCTGAGACAAAGAGATCTGAATTATACGAGAGCCGACCAGGGGAAACACAAATTATGCAGTCAAGTTTCCAACATTTGGGGAAATCACAGGGGCAGCACACCCAGAGTGCAATGGGTGAGCCTTGCCCTGGGAGAAGCACCTACATGATCATAGTATCTCACCTGGCAGGTAAGTAGGAGTTGGGCTAGAGCTGGGGAGGGTCGCTGCTCGGGTACCCCCCTGTCAAGTGAAGGAGATCCAACTGAGGCAGCACAAGGGAACTCTCGAAAGAGGAACAAGGCTAGAGGAAGATCTGAGACAAAGAAATCTGATTTTTACCAGAGTTGACCAGAAGAAAGCACAAACACTGTCCCCCACTACCACAAATAATGCAATTGAGTTTCCCACATTTGGGGAAATCACAGGGGTCAGCATACCCAGAATGCAATGAATGAACCTCACCCTGGGAGAACAATCTTCATGACCATGGTATCTCCTATGCAAAATAAGTATGATTTGGGATAGGGCTGGGGAGGGCCGCTGCTCAGGCACATCTCTGTCAAGTAAAGGAGATTCAACTGAGGCAGCACAAGGGAGGACATCTTGCCTCTGTAGAGCCAGTTTGTGCAAGGAGAGATTGATTGATTCTTTTTTGGTGGGGGCCCAAACCAACCAGTCATTTCAGTCAGTCGTGTGGCAGACCCTGTCGCTGAAATGATGGGTTCGTCAATGTTTTTCTTTTCAATCTAAGCACCAGCAGTTTTCTGTAAGCATCTGCTTCGCTATGATGATCAACACGTCACAAGGGAAAACACTCAGGGCTGGAGGCGTAGATCTTAGGACCAGCTGCTACAAGCATGGCAGAGGTGTCACTATCACTGGTGACACCCAGAGAGGCGGCGAGGGAGATTGTAATGCAGTGCGCGCAGATAAGCAGGGCAATGGTAAAAAGGAGGCATGGTCTCATAGGTAGGGGCGTGGCCTGAATCACCATTTTGTTGCTGCGGGTATCCCGGGGGTTGGGGGCTGCACCCGGGGACTAGTGTGTGAGTAGTGCTGGCTCCTGCACAGTGACAGAAACTGGGTGTTGCACGTAATGTCACAGTGAAACACCCATATTCTGTCACTGAAGAAGAGCCGGCACTTTGGTGTCACCCCCCTTGGCGGGTGACACTCGGGTGTGTGCCGCAACCCCGTTGTGATGCCACTGACCCATGGGAAGCTTTACGTGGCTTACCCATGTGTTAGTAGCCCCAAGCATCTTTTGTGTTAGTCCCTGAAGAAAAACTTCAAATATTGTTTATAATTTTGTAATCAATGGGCCTAATTCAGTAAGGATTGCACATTCTGCTAAGTAACAGAATTTGCAATCCTTTGGTTCGCATGCTGGGGCCACCCATCACAGGGCATGGCCACCCAGTATGCCGCCTCCCTTCTTGACCACGCTGAAATTGCAGTCTCAGTGCAGTTCAGCGTGATCATAAAAAATGGTTTAGCCTCCTGTTGGTGCAGACTGTACGTGTGCGCAGGAAGCCGCCACCATTTTTGTGATCGCAGCGGCTGCATGTGATGTCATGCAGCCGCTCTGACCACGCCTCCTGTTTCTCCGTTGAAGCCCTGCCCCCGCACCGCTCCATCTCCGACTTTGAAATGGAGTGTTGCTGACCCCCCCCCCCCGCACCGATTGAAAGTCAGAGGCGATCGCATTATCTGCGGGGTGCCACAGAAAATGCAGGCGCATGCGTATGCTCTTAGCAATTTTTGCAGTTGGATTGCTTATTGCAGGCGGGTGGGCTCGGAATTCTTAGCCTTTTCCTCGCACCCCCAGTTGCGGGAGAATGTGAAGGAGGAGCTGTTGACGGGTCACGTTCCGCTTGACTTGACAATTTTCTCACCAGCAGGTCTTTGAACCTCTGCAGACTTGTGTCTGCCGGAAAGAGAGATACAATGTAGGTTTTAAATCTAGGATCGAGCACGGTGGCCAAAATGTAGTGCTCTGATTTCAACAGATTGAATCCTGGTTAAGCGAATTAAGGGCTCCATCCACAAGTTCCACATGCCTAGTGGAATCGCTCTGTTTTAGCTCCTCCTTCAATGTCTCCAGCTTCTTCTGCAAAAGCCTGATGAGGGGAATGACCTGACTAGGGCTGGCAGTGTCTGAACTGACTTCACGTGTGGCAAGTTCAAAGGGTTGCAGAACCTTGCACAACGTTGAAATCATTCTCCACTGCGCTTGAGTCAGGTGCATTCCCCCTCCTTTGCCTATATCGTGGGCAGATGTATAGGCTTGAATGGCCTTTTGCTGCTCCTCCATCCTCTGAAGCATATAGAGGGTTGAATTCCACCTCGTTACCACCTCTTGCTTCAGATGATGGCAGGGCAGGTTCAGGAATGTTTGGTGGTGCTCCAGTCTTCGGCATGCGGTGGCTGAATGCAGAAAGTGGCCCGCAATTCTTCGGGCCACCGACAGCATCTCTTGCACGCCCCTGTCGTTTTTTAAATAATTCTGCACCACAAAGTTCAATGTATGTGCAAAACATGGGACGTGCTGGAATTTGCCCAGATGTAATGCACGCACAATATTGGTGGCGTTGTCCGATGTCACAAATCCCCAGGAGAGTTCAATTGGGGTAAGCCATTTTGCGATGATGTTCCTCAGTTTCCGTAAGAGGTTGTCAGCTGTGTGCCTCTTATGGAAAGCGGTGATACAAAGCGTAGCCTGCCTAGGAACGAGTTGGCAATTGCGAGATGCTGCTACTGGTGCCGCCGCTGCTGTTCTTGCTGCGGGAGGCAATACATCTACCCAGTGGGCTGTCACAGTCATATAGTCCTGAGTCTGCCCTGCTCCACTTAACCACAGACAAGTGGACATTGGGTACAACTGCATTTTTTAGGACACTGGTGACTCTTTTTCTGAGGTCTGTGTACATTTTCGGTATCGCCTGCCTAGAGAAATGGAACCTAGAGGGTATTTGGTACCGGGGACACAGTACCTCAATCAAGTCTCTAGTTGCCTCTAAATTAACGATGGATACCGGAACCACGTTTCTCACCACCCAGACCTGAGTTATCCGCTTTGCAGCAGGATGACTGCTGTGATATTTCATCTTCCTCGCAAAGGACTGTTGGACAGTCAATTGCTTACTGGAAGTAGTACAAGTGGTCTTCCGACTTCCCCTCTGGGATGACGATCGACTCCCAGCAGCAACAACAGCAGCGCCAGCAGCAGTAGGCGTTACACTCAAGGATGCATCGGAGGAATCCCAGGCAGGAGAGGACTCGTCAGACTTGCCAGTGACATGGCCTGCAGGACTATTGGCTCTCCTGTCTAAGGAGGAAATTGACACTGAGGGAGTTGGTGGTGTGGTTTGCAGGAGCTTGGTTACAAGAGGAAGGTGGTCAGTGGACTGCTTCCGCTGTCATCCAAAGTTTTTGAACTTGTCACTGACTTATGATTAATGCGCTGCAGGTGACGTATAAGGGAGGATGTTCCGAGGTGGTTAACGTCCTTATCCCTACTTATTACAGCTTGACAAAGGCAACACACGGCTTGACACCTGTTGTCCGCATTTGTGTACAGGATGCATACCTTCATGTCCCCATTTATCCACCTCATCAGGCGTACCTCAGATTTGCGGTACAGGACTGTCATTGCCAATTTCAGACGTTGCTGTTTGGTCTCTCCATGGCCCTGAGAATTTTCACCAAGGTAATGACGGAAATGATGGTGCTCCTGTGCAAGCAAGGTGTCACAATTATCCCGTACTTGGGCGATCTCATAAAAGCGAGATCAAGAGAGCAGTTGCTGAACAGCGTATCACTTTCACTGAAAGTGTTACAGCAACACGGCTGGATTCTCAATATCCCGAAGTCGCAGTTGATTCCTACTACTCGTCTGTCTTTCTTGGGCATGATTCTGGACACGGACGAGAAGAGGGTTTATCTCCTGATAGAAAAGGCCCAGGAACACATGACTCTTGTCAGGAACCTATTGAAACCAAAACAGGTGTCAGTGCATCACTGCACTCGAGTCCTGGGAAAGATGGTGGCATCATACAAGGCCATTCCATTCGGCAGGATCCATGCGAGGACTTTCCAATGGGGGGTGGGATTGTATCTGCACACACACAATTGTATTATATCAGATTTGGAACTATATACAGCTCCAAAATAACCCCTATTGCATTCAAGTATTCACAATTATTTGTGGGGGTGCTATCGACTACAGCTAAGGTTAGTCAGCAAAAAGAAAAAGAGAAAAGGACTGTATTTGTCGATGCACAGGAAGAAGGGTGACCTGATTATCACAATCTTCTGGAGAATTATTAAAATTTAACTTTTATTAGTGTCAAATTAAAATAGTGTGAGATATTATAATACTCCAGATATTATAAATACTGACAAATGGTCATGTGAACATATGAAGACCAATTGCTGACAACTATTATCAGACTGAGTAAATATTGTGAGCAATATTATATAATTGGATATAAGAACAGACACGCGGACACATATTTTAATCTTTAATCACACTTATTATTTCATTGCACTTGTGGTATATGTTGTATACGTCTTGATTTTAACCTTTATGTTTCGTCTATACTCGTAGTTTGTTGTCAGTTATCATCACACTATTTTAATTTGACACTAATAAAAGTTAAATTTTAATAATTCTCCAGAAGATTGTGATAATCAGGTCACCCTTCTTCCTGTGCATCGACAAATACAGTCCTTTTCTCTTTTTCTTTTTGCTGACTTTCCAATGGGACCTACTGGACAAGTGGTCCGGGTCACATTTACAGATGCATTGGTTGATCACCCTGTCCCCCAGGGTCAGGGTATCACTCCTGTGGTGGCTGCAGAGTGCTCACCTTCTCGAGGGACGCAGATTCAGCATTCAGGGCTGGATCCTGGTGACCACAGACGCAAGCCTCCAAGGTTGGGGAGCAGTCACACAGGGAAGAAATTTCCAAGGTATTTGGTCAAGTCAAGAGACTTGTCTTCACATCAACATCCTGGATCTAAGGGCCATATACAATGCCCTACGTCAAGCGGAGACCTTACTTTGCGACCAACCGGTTCTGATCCAGTCAGACAACGTCACCGCAGTGGCTCATGTAAACCGCCAAGGCGGCACAAGGAGCAGAGTGGCGATGGCACAAGCCACCAGAATTCTTCGCTGGGTGGAGAATCACGCAAGCGCACTGTCAGCAGTGTTCATTCCGGGAGTGGACAACTGGGAAGCAGACTTCCTCAGCAGACACGACCTACATCCGGGAGAGTGGGGACTTCATCAGGAAGTCTTTGCACAGATTACAAGTCAGTGGGAACTGCCACAGATAGACATGATGTTGTCCCGGCTCAATAAAAAGCTACAGAGGTATTGCGCAAGGTCAAGAGACCCTCAGGCAGTAGCTGTAGACGCCCTAGTGACACCGTGGGTGTTCCGGTCGGTCTATGTATTTCCTCCTCTTCCTCTCATACCCAAGGTGTTGAGGATAATAAGACAAAGAGGAGTGAGAACAATCCTCATTGTTCCAGATTGGCCACGGAGTATCCGGAGTATTGGCCATCTGGTATCCGGATCTGCAGGAAATGCTCACAGAAGATCTGTGGCCTCTCCCTCTAAGACAGGACCTGTTGCATCAGGGGCCCTGTCTGTTCCAAGACTTACCGCGGCTGCGTTTGACGGCATGGCGGTTGAATGCCGGATCCTAGCATTCCGGTTGAGGTCATCCCTACGCTGATAAAGGCTAGGAAGGATGTAACGTTAAAACATTACACCGTATATGGCGAAATTATGTTTCTTGGTGTGAGGCCAGGAATGCTCCTACGGAAGAATTCCATCTGGGCCGTTTCCTTCACTTCCTACAAACTGGAGTGAATTTGGGCCTAAAATTAGGCTCTATTAAGGTCCAGATTTCGGCCTTATCCATTTTCTTTCAAAAAGAATTGGCTTCTCTTCCAGAAGTTCAGACTTTTGTAAAAGGAGTGCTGCATATTCAGCCTCCTTTTGTGCCTCCGGTGGCACCTTGGGACCTTAACGTGGTGTTAAGTTTTCTAAAATCACACTGGTTTGAACCACTTAAAACAGTGGAGTTAAAATATCTCACATGGAAGGTGGTCATGTTATTAGCCTTGGCTTCGGCTAGGCGAGTGTCGGAATTAGCGGCTTTGTCACATAAAAGCCCATATTTGGTATTCCATGTGGATAGAGCGGAATTGCGGACCCGTCCTCAATTCCTACCAAAAGTGGTCTCATCTTTTCATATGAACCAACCTATTGTGGTGCCTGTGGCTACGCGTGACTTGGAGGATTCCGAGTTACTTGATGTGGTCAGGGCTTTGAAAATTTACATGGCCAGGACGGCTAGAGTCAGGAAAACTGAAGCGCTGTTTGTCCTGTATGCAACCAACAAGATTGGTGCCCCTGCTTCAAAACAGGCTATTGCTCGCCGGATTTGTAACACGATTCAGCAAGCGCATTCTATGGCTGGATTGCAGTTACTGAAATCGGTCAAGGCCCATTCCACGAGGAAAGTGGGCTCTTCTTGGGCGGCTGCCCGAGGGGTCTCGGCACTACAGCTTTGTCAAGCTGCTACTTGGTCGGGTTCAAACACCTTTGCAAAATACTATAAGTTTGATACCCTGGCTGAGGAGGAACTCATGTTTGCTCAATCGGTGCTGCAGAGTCATCCGCACTCTCCCGCCCGTTTTGGAGCATTGGTATAATCCCCATGGTCCTTACGGAGTCCCCAGCATCCTCTAGGACGTTAGAGAAAATAAGATTTTAAACCTACCGGTAAATCTTTTTCTCGTAGTCCGTAGAGGATGCTGGGCGCCCATCCCAAGTGCGGACTACTTCTGCAATACTTGTATATAGTTATTGCTTCAATAAGGGTTATGTTATAGTTGCATCGGTCCTGCACTGATGCTATGTTGTTTTTTCATACTGATAACTGGGTAGTTTATCACAAGTTATATGGTGTGATTGGTGTGGCTGGTATGAATCTTGCCCTGGATTAACAAAATCCTTTCCTCATACTGTCCGTCTCCTCTGGGCACAGTTTCTCTAACTGTGGCATAGAGGGAGGAGCCAGTGCACACCCAGAACTAAAGTCTTTCTTAAAGTGCCCGTGTCTCCTGTGGAGCCTGTCTATCCCCATGGTCCTTACGGAGTCCCCAGCATCCTCTACGGACTACGAGAAAAAGATTTACCGGTAGGTTTAAAATCTTATTTTCTACTTTATTCTTTTCTATCCTAGTTTATTACGACCATGCATGTATACCAGGTGGAATTCAACCCTATATATGCTTCAGAGGTTGGAGGAGCAGCAAAAGGCCATTCAAGCCTATACAATTGAGCACGATATAGGAGGTGGAATGCACCTGTCTCAAGCGCAGTGGAGAATGATTTCAACGTTGTGCAAGGTTCTGCTGCTCTTTGAACTTGCCACACGTGAAGTCAGTTCAGACACTGCCAGCCTGAGTCAGGTCATTCCCCTCATCAGGCTTTTGCAGAAGAAGCTGGAGACATTGAAGGAGGAGCTAACACAGAGCGATTCCGCTAGGCATGTGGGACTTGTGGATGGAGCCCTTAATTCGCTTAACAAGGATTCACGGGTGGTCAATCCGTTGAAATCAGAGCACTACATTTTGGCCACCGTGCTCGATCCTAGATTTAAAACCTACCTTGGATCTCTCTTTCTGGCACACACAAGTCTGCTGGGGTTCAAAGACCTGCTGGTGAGAAAATTGTCAAGTCAAGCGGAACGCGACCTGTCAACATCTCCTCCTTCACATTCTCCCGCAACTGGGGGTGCGAGGAAAAGGCTCAGAATTCCGAGCCCACCCGCTGGCGGTGATGCAGGGCAGTCTGGAGCGACTGCTGATGCTGACATCTGGTCCGGACTGAAGGACCTGACAACGATTACGGAGTCGGACATGTCGTCTACTGGCACTGCATATGATTCTCTCCCCATTGAAAGAATGGTGGAGGATTATATGAGTGACCGCATCCAAGTAGGCACGTCAGACAGTCCGTACTTATACTGGCAGGAAAAAGAGGCAATTTGGAGGCCCTTGCACAAACTGGCTTTATTCTGCCTAAGTTGCCCTCCCACAAGTGTGTACTCCGAAAGAGTGTTTAGTGCCGCCGCTCACCTTGTCAGCAATCGGCGTACGAGGTTACTTCCAGAAAATGTGGAGAAGATGATGTTCATTAAAATGAATTATAATCAATTCCTCCGTGGAGACATTGACCAGCAGCAATTGCCTCCACAAAGTACACAGGGAGCTGAGATGGTGGATTCCAGTGGGGACGAATTGATAATCTGTGAGGAGGGGGATGTACACGGTGATATATCGGAGGATGATGATGAGGTGGACATCTTGCCTCTGTAGAGCCAGTTTGTGCAAGGAGAGATTAATTGCTTCTTTTTTGGTGGGGGTCCAAACCAACCCGTCATTTCAGTCACAGTCGTGTGGCAGACCCTGTCACTGAAATGATGGGTTGGTTAAAGTGTGCATGTCCTGTTTATACAACATAAGGGTGGGTGGGAGGGCCCAAGGACAATTCCATCTTGCACCTCTTTTTTCTTTCATTTTTCTTTGCGTCATGTGCTGTTTGGGGAGTATTTTTTTGAAGGGCCATCCTGCGTGACACTGCAGTGCCTCTCCTAGATGGGCCAGGTGTTTGTGTCGGCCACTAGGGTCGCTTATCTTACTCACACAGCTACCTCATTGCGCCTCTTTTTTTCTTTGCGTCATGTGCTGTTTGGGGAGTGTTTTTTGGAAGGGCCATCCTGCGTGACACTGCAGTGCCACTCCTAGATGGGCCAGGTGTTTGTGTCGGCCACTAGGGTCGCTTATCTTACTCACACGGCTACCTCATTGCGCCTCTTTTTTTCTTTGCGTCATGTGCTGTTTGGGGAGTGTTTTTTGGAAGGGCCATCCTGCGTGACACTGCAGTGACACTCCTAGATGGGCCAGGTGTTTGTGTCGGCCGCTGGGGTCGCTTAGCTTACTCACACAGCTACCTCATTGCGCCTCTTTTTTTCTTTGTGTCATGTGCTGTTTGGGGAGTGTTTTTTGGAAGGGCCATCCTGCGTGACACTGCAGTGCCACTCCTAGATGGGCCAGGTGTTTGTGTCGGCCACTAGGGTCGCTTAGCTTAGTCATCCAGCGACCTCGGTGCAAATTTTAGGACTAAAAATAATATTGTGAGGTGTGAGGCATTCAGAATAGACTGAAAATGAGTGGAAATTATGGTTTTTGAGGTTAATAATACTTTGGGATCAAAATGACCCCCAAATTCTATGATTTAAGCTGTTTTTTAGTGTTTTTTGAAAAAAACACCCGAATCCAAAACACACCCGAATCCGACAAAAAAAATTCGGTGAGGTTTTGCCAAAACGCGGTCGAACCCAAAACACGGCCGCGGAACCGAACCCAAAACCAAAACACAAAACCCGAAAAATTTCAAGTGCAGATCTCTAATAGAGGGGTCAGTAATGCAGTGATGGTTATAGAAAGGTCAGTGATGTAGTGTAGGGTATAGAGGGGTCAGTTATGTAGTGTGGGGTAAAGAGGGGTCAGTAAAGATACTAAGCTGAAGTACTTAGAACACTTCTTGAATTAAGACACAACCTGCAAGAAAAAGTATGCAATATGGGTGAAAAGGCAAATGTCAGAGGTCTGATACAAGTGACCAGCTCCACACCTTGCACCACATAGCGTTATGTTAAACTGGGATATGTTCTTTTGTGTGTGTGTGTGTGTGTGTGTGTGTGTGTGTGTGTGTGTATGTGTGTGTGTGTGTGGGGGGGGGGGGGGGGGGTGCCAAAGGAAATTTTTGCCATTGGCTCCTTTGGTCTAGAACCAGCCCTGATCACAAAATATTTTTGTCTGAGCAGACTGGACACTGATCAGCGTTGGCTCATTCTCAGCCCCCCGCCCAGCCTCTGCTGCCAACAGACTGCTATTAGCTAGTTAACCTTCTGCCTTCCCTATCTATGACACAGGCTGCTGCTAATGCTACCAGAATGTTCCCAGTGGCTTCACACCAACAGTGAATCCCAGCCGATGATGTAGGGCAGCGTGTGGGGGAGGGGGTCAGTTGCTGTGGCTCCAACATGGTAACCGCCAATGGACTGCAATGCTTTATCGAAAGGGGGGGCGCCAGTCCCTTACTTTGCCAGGGGCGCTTGGACCCCTAGCTACACCTCTGTTGACCCTAACCGATACCCCTAAACTAACCATAATTCCTGCAGTAAAAATCCATGTTTCTATGTATATAGGGGGTCATTCCGAGTTGATCGCTTGCTGCCGTTGTTCGCTGCGTAGCAATCAGTTGAAAAAAAATGGCTAATCTGTGCATGCGCATGCTCCGTAATGTGCATGCGCATCGTACGGGTACAAAGTCCATTGTGGTTTTGCACTAGTTCTAGCGATTATTCCAATCACAGAACAGGCCACAAGGAGATTGACAGAAAGAGGGCGTTTCTGGGTGTCAACTGACCGTTTTCAGGGAGTGCTTGGAAAAATGCAGGCGTGGCAGAAGAAATGCAGACGTGGCTGGGCATTCGCTGGATGGGTGTGTGACATCAAAAGCCGTCCCTCGGTTGTTAGAATCAACGCACACGAAGTGTAACTACAGTGCTGGTCTTATTTTGAAACGATTTTGCAGGCGCTCTGCTACTCAAGTATTCGCACTTCTCCAAAGTGAATATACACTCTCCAGTGGGCAGCGACAATGCGTTTGCATGGCTGCTAAAAACTGCTAGCGAGCAATCAACTCAGAATGACCCCCATAGTGTATTGCAAGAAAATATCTGTAAATCCAATGGTACCGTAAGTGCGGTATATACTCGCACTTCTTTGCGGGGTGAGAACATCTCCCCTAAGTGAAGTCAGCCCTATGAATAGAGTTTGTGTGATCCCTGTGCAGCAGTCACAGAAAGGGTTCATCTCTGCAGTTTGTCACTCAAATTACATTGCTGCATTTTTTCTAGAAGTGGATCTGAGAGCTGTTACCCGCAGACCAGCTACAATAATTATCCTGGGTACTCACTATACCAGTGGTTCTCAAACTGCACCCTGGGGTGCCTCAGGACACTTGCAGGGGTGCCTTGGATTGGTGGTCCAGGACCAATTCAAAATATTTATAGTTAGTGTTATAGGCAAAACCAGTGCTGTTGGCTGGCAATCATAACATATGTGCACAAGCAGAAGCAAATCCTGTCCCCTACCAAAGGGCCAGTGCTAGGGTGTTTGGCGCCTCCCTGCAAACTATTAATTTGGGCCCTCTCTCCAATACTTAATAAAGGGACAGTGCGCTCCTTAAAAAAAGAAGGTGTGGTATCACAAGGAAGGGGCATGGCCACACAATAGCACCCCAAATCAAAATACGCCACACAGTAGCACTATCTTATTGTCATTACACCGCATGTAATAATAATAATAATAATAATAATACCCACAGTCGCAGTGCCCTTTATACACATAACCACCATATCAGTGCAGCTTACACACATAATGCCAACAGTAGCAGTGCCCCTTCTACACATGCCCACGGTGGCAATCCTTTACATGGCAAATATCAACCTGGTTTTGCCATGTAAAGGATTGCCACTTTAAAAACAAACAATCAAACAAAAAAAACAAAAAACAACAGGAAAAAACACAAAATCTCTCACTTTCTGATTCTCACACCCTATTACATTCCTCCCTATATATTTAAATGTTTCTATTACTGTATGTTCCCTCTTCCCTTCTCCAAACTATACACATCAACATTTTTTAGTATTTCCAGGTAAGTTTTGTGATGTAGGGCATGCACAATTTTAGTTGCCCTAATGTATTTACAGCCTTCTGGAGATATGGCTTCTGGAACTGAACACAGGATTCTAAATGTGGCTGTACCAAGGACCTATACAGTGGCATTACAGGTTGAGTATCCCTTATCCAAAATGCTTGGGACCAGAGGAATTTTGGATATCGGATTTTTCTGTATTTTGGAATAATTGCATACCATAACGAGATATTATGGTGATGGGACCTAAATCTAAGCACAGAAGGCATTTATGTTTCATATACACCTTATACACACAGCCTGAAGGTCATTTTAGCCAATATTTTTTATAACTTTGTGCATTAAACAAAGTGTGTGTACATTCACAGAATTCATTTATGTTTCATATACACCTTATACACACAGTCTGAAGTTCATTTAATACAATATTTTTAATAACTTTGAGTATTAAACAAAGTTTGTGTACACTGAGCCATCAAAACACAAAGGTTTAACTATCTCAGTCTCACTCAAAAAAGTCCGTATTTCGGAATATTCCGTATTTCGGAATATTTGGATATGGGATACTCAACCTGTATTACTTTTTTCTGCTACTGGTTCTTTAACCTATGCAAACAAGCATCTGACTTGCCTTTCCTATTGCTTTGTTACATTGCTCACCTGAAATAGTAATACTTAGATAGCTTTCCTCTTGCCATTATAATGCCCTTAATATTATAGTTAGCCTTTGCATTTTTGAGACGTGTATGATTTTGCATTTTTTGGCATTAAATGTTGCCATGTTCTTGACCATTCCTCTAGTCCAGGGGCGGAACTGCCAGAGACAACGGAGTCAGTTTCCGCCGGGCTCCAGCCCTAAAGGGGCTTCCTCCATTGCCCCCCGGCTGTTACGTGCCCTTCCTACTAAATAGACAAAGGCGCTACCAGCAGGGTCTCGCAGTTTGTACATTCCATGCCGTAACACCCTTCTTTCCACCTTCACAATGAAGCTATTGGTACTTTGCAAAAAAAAAAAATTATTAGCATTGCAACTCAGCAGATCAATGCAGTGTGCAGCCACACACTCCATATATCTGCTCAGCCACAAAGCTGATTATTTCTTCACAAAGTACAAGGTGAGCTCCAAATAGAATTCTCTAGCTTAGATTATACCTTTCTATGCAAGGGTAAATAGCTCAATTGTTTGACTGCAATGCCACAGGAAATGGTTTGGATCCAAGACAGTGTGACTGAATAATAAAGAAACCTTAAGATGAGTTCATGAATGTTGTATAAGTATTAGTGAGAGAAGGGGTCAGGAGCATGCTAGGCTGCAAAAAATAAGGTAGGCTGCAAGTGAAAGTAATGATCTCCTATATATTTTCCCAGATCTGTCACTCTGTGTGGCTAACTCTGGGGGAAGTCACAGCAATGGGCGGAGACGGCATCTGCAGGACGATACACCAGTGCCAGCAGCAGACCGTAACAAAGTGACAGATCAGGGAGAATATATAGGAGGTAGGGAGGTGGCCATGGTACATGGCTGGCCAAGGGACACTAGCTCATGTACCCCTTTACCACTGAGGCTGGCCACCAAGGATGGACCTGTCACCAGTGCACATGCAATAACCTCTTCTGCTGCCCTCTTTGCAACTCAGATTGCCCAGTGCTCCCCTTTGCTAACAGTCCACAAAGTTTCCCCATCTCACGATCTGCCTCCTCACCCCCACTTTCATCTCTACAGCACACGCGCATATCATACAAGATCCCATCATGCGTACGTAGGTCTGAAATGCAAGAGGGAGGTTGGGGGGAGATTGGCATGCGCCAGCAACACCACACAGCTCACTGTGACCACAGTGGAGAGGCGCTGCAACAGGACAATACACCAACCTCGGAGCAAGGAACTGCGTCGGTCAGGAGGAGAACTATTTCAATAGCATAAAAAGGTTAATGCGTCCCACCCTATGGACACCAGACTCATCAAGTCACTGTTGCCAGAGTCTCATACAATGACTCTGAACCTCTAAGCACACTATTTGACTGTCCACACCCTGCTGTGCCTATTACCCATCTCCTCCACCACCCTCAACACTGACCCACACATCATTCACCCACAAAGATACAATAAAGGTAGTTTGGATAAATTAGCTAAATGAAATGGATTTAACCAATTTATCTAAATGACCATTTTTGGATGTTTTCCAGTGTTTGTGAGCAAATGGTCAATTGTCATTTGCTGCCACATATTAGCATAATTTTGTTTCAACTAGAAAAAAAAAATTGGACAGATAATCTAAGTGTGGATCCAGTTTAAAGGTCCGTATTCACGGCCCGATTTTGGGGAGAGATGTGTGCTGAGCGAACTGCTCAGCACACATCTCTGCCCCCGCTCAGCACAGCGTGATGTGTGCTGAGCGTACGGGGGGGGGGGGGGCGCTCATTTCACCCCCTGTGTAGGGCATTCTGTGTGTATCCAGTTTAACAGGTGTGAGCATCATACAACTACTGACTTGCGAGTAACTATACAGCAGCTCCATACCTTGTGACTTGAAGAAACACCAGTTAACCCCGGGAATGCTGCAGTCAAAGCAACAATTTCTCTTCTTACATTCCGCTGCACTTATTGTGGGGTAGCCGCAATCCCTTCTGCTGTACGGTTCCACATTACATTGTTTCTTGTCACTTCCTGTTGATGCAGTAAAGAAACATCCAGGAATTACAGCAGCTTAGTTTTTTTTTTTTTTTAACTGGGGCAATTTAGCTAGATCACAGGGCAATTTAGCGCCTTTGGTCCTTTTTTAGGACCAGTTAATCAGACAGTTGAGCAAACTGAAAAACAGCTAACAGGAAATTTCCACTTAAATGGTATTTTCTAATCTTATCTGACCATGACTAAGAATAAAGGATACACAAGATAAACTCTTAGAGCCATGGACCTTATCCATGTTTAAGCTCCATCAAAACTGTAATCAATAGCACTACATGCTCCCACTTTACCACTGTACTATATACTCTACCTGTGTTTTTAAGGTAAAAACACCATTTAACCCCAGTGACACTTGAATTAAAGCAGCAGCCTCTGGAATAGCATTCCTTAGCATTAATCCCAGGAAATCTGCAATCTTCACGCTCTTTGATAGCCATGCTACATTGCTGTTTACTTGGATGGAGCAGAGAGCACAACATCAGGACATAGGAAATATTACAATGCATGATAAGAAAGGTGTGAGCTCTACAGCAAGGCCTCTAACCCTTTGCCAGTGCCAAATACATAGGGCTTAACTCAGATCTGATCACAGCAGCAAATGTATTAGCTAAAACCATGTACACTGCAGGGGGGGGGGGTGTATAATATGTGCAGAGAGAGTTAGATTTTGGTGCGGTGTGTTCAAACTGAAATCTAAATTGCAGTGTAAAAACAAAACAGCCAGTATTTACCCTGCACACAAACAATATAACCCACCTAAATCTCTCTGCAAATGTTATATCTGCCCCCCCCCCAACCCTGCAGTGCACATGGTTTTGCCCACTAGCTAACAAATTTGCTGCATCTGGGAATTACAGCAGCTTAATATTTCTTTTTACAGAAGGTTCAGCAAATTAAATTATTTAGTGAAATACTGTAATCATAACAGTTACAGGGATATTGTAGGTAGATTTATTGTCAGTGGATAAATGTAAAAATTAAACCCTTAGGCATAGTTCCAAAATGCTGTCATTGCAATCCAGATTTTAAGGATATCATGCTTGAGCACAGGTGACTTAATTAGAACTTCGGTCAATGTGAATTAACCATTGGACTCAACCATGGTTATCCTTAAAACCCAGGGGTCTATTTAAGATCGATCTTAATCGATGTTGGGCTTCCAGGTTGAAAAAAAAAACACACATTTACTAACATTTTAAAATTTATATAAAAAATCATCTGTTCGTAAATGCAGTGCACATGGTTTTGCCCAACTGCTAACAAAAATCCTGCTGCGATCAACTCAGAATTACCCCCCATGGCCCTCATTCCGAGTTGTTCGCTCGCAAGCTGCTTTTAGCAGCATTGCACACGCTAAGCTGCCGCCTACTGGGAGTGAATCTTAGCATCTTAAAATTGCGAACGAAAGATTTGCAATATTGCGATAAGACATCTCTGTGCAGTTTCTGAGTAGCTCGAGACTTACTCTGCCAGTGCGATCAGTTCAGTGCTTGTCGTTCCTGGTTTGACGTCACAAACACACCCAGCGTTCGCCCAGACACTCCTCCGTTTCTCCAGCCACTCCCGCGTTTTTCCCAGAAACGGTAGCATTTTTTCCCACACGCCCCTAAAACGGCCTGTTTCCGCCCAGAAACACCCACTTCCTGTCAATCACATTACGATCACCAGAACGATGAAAAAACCGTGAGTAATATTCCTAACTGCATAGCAAATTTACTTGGCGCAGTCGCAGTGTGAACATTGCGCATGCGCATTAAGCGGAAAATCACTGCGATGCGAAGAAAATTACCGAGCGAACAACTCGGAATGACCACCTATGTGCACTGCAGGGAAGGCAGATTTAACATGTGCAGAGAAAGTTAGATTTGGGTGTGGTGTGTTCAATCTGCAATCTAATTTGCAGTGTAAAAATAAAGCAGTCAGTATTTACCCTGCACAGAAACAAAATAACTCACCCAAATCTAACTCTTTCTGCACATGTTATATCTGCCTCCCCTGCAGTACACATGGTTTTGCCCAACTGCTAACAAAATTCCTGCTGCGATCAACTTGGAATTACCCCCATCGATTGATGTTTTCACACTGCTCGTGTATATAAGACATAGGGCCTAATTCAGTTTGGATCGTAATACGCGTTCCAACCGCAAAAACTATGAAGAGGATGGGGGCATATACGCAGGGTCCATCCTGTGCGTGTGCCTACATTTTCTCCGGGTGCCCCGCAGAAAATGCGAATGCCTCTGCCTGTCAATCAGTAGAGGGCGTACCTTCGCAGGTATATCGCGATCATGAGCCATGTCTCCCATTTTTGTCATTATAGGTGCTCTGTGAGCTGCTGGCCATGCCCCAGCCCCTCTGTCTCCCGTGAATAGAGATTGAGGCTTATTCAGACCAGATCGCTTCAATTTATTTTCACCCAGCGGGCAATTTGGTTTGCACTGCACATGCGTATGCGCCACAATGCGTAAGTGCGACGGTCCGGAGATCACAAGAAGATTGACAAGAAGAGGGTGTTTGTGTGGGTGGCAACTGAATGTTTCTAGGGAGTGTCCGGAAAAACACTGGAGGGACCCGGCGTTTTGTGGGAGGATTTGTGACGTCACCTCAATGGCTGAGTAAGTGCTGAGCTGTGCAGCTCTTGTGCACATGTGATCACACACCTGCACAGCAAATTTTCCCTTCCGCTGTAGGCGACAACTACCTGATTACAGGGATGCAAAAAACACACCCTAGCGATCAGGTCTGAATTACCCACAATGTGCATATTTGCAGAGCAACAAGCTACAGGGAGCCTTCCACCCCCCCACCCCTTTCCCATGGGAAGGGGGGGGGGTTGTTTGGGTTAGCTGGACATTCCCCAAAAAAGTGACTGTCCTGCAAAAATTGGGATAGTTGGGAGGTATGTTCAAATACATTTATTGTTTTGCATGCAGGGTAAATACTGGCTTCTTTGACATTTAGCCACAAATGCTGCACAGCTGAATTACAGTATTACACTGCAATTAACAGTTATGCTAGGACATTCCCCCTCCCAAATCTACCTCTCTCTGCATGTTACATCTGTCCCACAGTGGCGTGCGGTGAGGTCAGTGGCTAGTGAGGCACTACAGCCATAATGTCCGCCGAATCCTGCCGATGACCTTTAGCCAATGCCCGCTACTGCCTCTGAGCCGATACCCGCTGCCACCGCCAATGGCTTACAAACTCGCCCACAATCAACTGACCCAGCCCTCCACCACTAATTTCTATCTCAGTCCGATGCCGCCAATGCCCGCTGCCTGCCTGCTCATTGTTCTCGTTATATATTATAAATTTTTAAAGAAAAAAAAAATGAGTGTTTGGGACTGGGAAGGGTGAGGGAGGAGGACATGAATGCAATTTTGTTGTCCAGGGCTTCCATTAACTTAAAGGAGAAGGGTCTGAATGGGTTAAAAAAATGCGTGAGGTCCCCCCTCCTTAGTATAACCAGCCTCGGGCTCTTTGAGCCGGTCCTGGTTATTTAAATACTGGGGGAAAAATTGGACAGGGGTTCCCCGTATTTAGACAACCAGCACCGGGCTCTTAGACCGGTCCAGGTTCCAAAAATACGTGGGACAATAGATGTAGGGGTCCCCCATATTTTTAAAACCAGCACCGGGCTCCACTAGCCAGAGAGATAATGCCACAGCCGGGGGACACTTTTATGTAGGTCCCTGCGGCCCTGGCATTACCCCTCCAACTAGTCACCCCTGGCCGGGGTTCCCTGGAGGAGTGGGGACCCCTTAAATCAAGAGGTTCCTCCCCTCGAGGCACCCAAGGGCCAGGGGTGAAGCCCGAGGCTGTCCCCAGCACCCCTGGGTGGTGGGTGCCGGGCTGATAGCCATGTGTGTAAAAAAAGAATATTGTTTTTTCGTTGTGGAACTACAAGGCCCAGCAAGCCTCCCCCGCTTGCTGGTACTTGGAGAACCTCAAGTACCAGCAGGCGGGGAAATAACGGGCTTGCTGGTACCTGTAGTTCTACAACAACACAAAATACCCAAATAAAAACACAAACACACACAGCGTGACAGTAAAATTATTGAGACAGGCTGTAGCATGTGGGTGCATGTAACCCTATAAAAGTGATGGATTGGGTGACTATTACAATACCCACTGTTGCTGTCTGAAAAATGATGGATTTATAGATTGCTCTGCCGAGACATGTTTTTTTCTAAAATGCACCACAGGTATGGATGGATAGTATACTTGACGACACAGAGGTAGGTAGAGCAGTGGCCTACTGTACCGTACTGCTATATATTATATTATTTATTATTATTATTATCCTTTATTTATATGGCGCCACAAGGGTTCCGCAGTGCCCAATTACAGAGTACATAAACAAATAATCAAACAGGAAAACAGCAACTTACAGTTGACGACAATATAGGACAAGTACAGGGTAAATAAACATAGCTACATCAGCAGATGACACTGGAATAAGTATCAGGTGGCAGAAGACTGCTGGATTTGGTGCAGCTGAAGATTATTAAAGTAAGAAAAGAGTAAGCACATGAGGGAAGAGGGCCCTGCTCGTGAGAGCTTACATTCTAAAAGGGAGGGGTAGACAGACAGGGGTGAGACAGATGGGGTACATAGAGAGCATGGAACAGAGGTTTAGGATGAGATTTGGCTGGGTTTGGTGAAGAAGTGGGTCTTGAGAGCCCGTTTGAAGTTTTGTAGAGAGGTGGAGAGTCTGAGGGGGAGAGGTAGGGAATTCCAGAGAAGTGGTGCAGCACGTGAAAAATCTTGGAGGTAGGAGTGGGAGGAAGTAATCCGTAGGCAGGAGAGTCGGTGTGCATTAGCAGAGCGAAGAGGACGGGTGGGAGTGTAAAGCGAGATAAGATCAGAGATGTAGATGGGAGAGGAGTGGGTGAGGGCTTTGTAAGCAAGTGTGAGAAGCTTGAAATGGATTCTGAAAGGGAAGGGGAGCCAGTGAAGGACTAGTAAGAGAGGAGAGGTGGACGTAGTGCGTTTGGTGAGGAAAATGAGCCGGGCAGCAGCATTGAGGATAGATTGGAGTGGAGAGAGGTATTTGTCAGGAATGCCAGTCAGGAAGAGATTACAGCAGTCCAGTCTGGAGATGACCAGTGAGTGGATAAGAGTCTTAGTAGCATCCTGGGTCAGAAAAAGTCTGATCCTGGAAATATTTTTTAGATGAAAACGGCAGGTTTGTGAGAGGTGCTGAATGTGTGGTTTGAAGGAGAGGGAGGAGTCAAGGATTACTCCAAGACAGCGCGCTTGGGGGGTAGAGGAGATAGTAGTGCCATCAATAGATAATGAGATTGTAGGAGGTGAGATTATGCGGGAGGGAGGGAAGATGATCAGCTCGGTCTTAGACATGTTAAGTTTAAGAAAGCGCTGGGACATCCAGGAAGAGATAGCAGAGAGACAGTTGAAGATACGAGTGAGGAGAGTAGGGGAGAGGTCTGGAGAGGAAAGATAGATTTGAGTGTCATCAGCATAGAGATGATATTGGAAACCAAAAGAACTAATGAGCTTACCTAGTGAGGACGTATAGAGAGAGAAGAGAAGAGGACCAAGGACAGAACCTTGGGGTACCCCTACAGTTAGTGGAAGTGAGGGGGAGGTGGAGTCATGAGAGGAGACAGAGAATGAACGGTCAGAAAGGTAGGACGACAACCAAGAGAGGGCAGTGTTACGCAGACCAATGGAGTGAAGGATTTGCAGTAGGAGAGGATGGTCCACAGTGTCAAAAGCAGCAGAGAGATCAAGTAGAATAAGTAGAGAGTAGTGTCCCTTAGATTTAGCAGCATGGAGGTCATTGCATACTTTTGTAAGGGCAGTTTCAGTGGAGTGGAGAGGACGGAAGCCAGACTGGAATGGGTCAAGCAGTGAGTGTGAGGAAAGAAAGGAAGTAAGGCGGTTGTAGACAATACGCTCAAGGAGTTTGGAGGCAAAAGGGAGGAGAGAGATGGGTCGGTAGTTGGAGAGAGTGTTTGGATCAAGGGTAGGTTTTTTAAGAATAGGAGAGATGAGAGCGTGCTTGAAGGCAGAGGGGACAGTGCCTGATGAGAGGGAGAGATTGAGAAGGTGGGAAAGATGGGAACAAGCAGAAGAAGAGAGGTGGCAAAGGAGGCGGGAGGGGATAGGGTCAAGTGGGGAGGTGGTGAGGGGACAGGAATGAATGAGGGCCATGACTTCCTCTCCAGATGCATGGGAGAAAGATGACAGAGTTGGTGCGAGGGATGGGGAGGGTTGGTAAGGGATGGGAGAAGGCTGGTTACTGATAGTCTGGTGTGATGTGATGTCCTGACGTATGGAGTCAATTTTGGATGTGAAGTAAGTGGCAAAGTCAAGAGCAGAGAGTGAGGAAGGGAGACGAGGTGGAGGTGGGCAGAGGAGTGAGTTGAGAGTGGCAAAGAGGCGCCGGGGGTTGGAAGACTGGGAGGAGATGAGGTTCTTGAAGTATGACTGTTTAGCAAGAGAAAGGGCAGCACTGAAGGATGAGAGCATAAGTTTGAAATGGAGGAAGTCTGCCTTAGAGCGTGATTTCCTCCAGTGTCGCTCAGCAGTACATGAGCATTTTTGCAGATATCTGGTGCATTTGGTGTGCCAGGGTTGAGGTGTTAATTTGCAAGGGTGAATAGTGGTTGGTGGAGCAACAGAGTCAAGAGCAGAAGTAAGGGAAGCATTGTATGTGGAAGTGGCTTGTTCAGGGCATGAGAGAGAGAGAATAGGAGAGAGAAGTGAGTCAAACAGGGAGGAAAGGAATGTGGTGTCAATAGCTTCAATGTTACGCTTAGTGATGGTAGCCTTAGGAGGTAGAGATGGGGAAGTCGAGAGAGATAGGTTGAAGGAGAGCAGGTGGTGGTCAGAGAGGGGAAATGGGGAGTTGGAAAAATCAGAAATATCACAGCGGTGAGTGAAGACCAGATCCAGTGAGCTCCCATTCACATGGGAGGGTGAGGAGGTCCACTGGGAGAGACCAAGTGAAGAGGTGAGGTTAAGGAGTTTAGAGGCAGGGGATTGTGTGGGGATGTCAATAGGGATGTTGAAATCGCCTAGGATAATGGTGGGAATGTCAGAAGAGAGGAAGTGAGGAAGCCAGTAAGCAAAGTTGTCGATGAATTTGGAAGCAGTGCCAGGGGGGCGGTAAATGACAGCTACTCTAAGATGGACTGGTTGGAAGAGGCATATGGCGTGGACCTCAAATGTAGAGAATATAAGGGATGGTTCTGGTGGTATGAGTTGGTAGGAGTAACTAGAAGGTAAAAGGACCCCAACACCACCCCCATGGCGACCCCCAGGTCGGGGTGTGTGTGTGAATGTAAGGCCCCCAGCAGAGAGAGCAGCAGCAGAAGTAGTGTCAGAGGGCATAATCCAAGTTTCAGTAATGGCTAGTAGGTGTAGGGAGTTGGAAATGAAAAGGTCATGAGTGGGGACCAGTTTGTTACAAACAGATCTGGCATTCCAGAGGGCACAGGATAGGGGGTATGAGTTTGTGGGAGAGATGTGAATTAGATTTTCAAGGTATGAAATGAGTCAAAAGCGTAGATAAAGTGGGTGCAGAAATGTATTTGGAGTGTAAGAAATGAAAGGATTGTGAGAGGTTTAAGAAGCAATGGTAATTATGTTAGATGTTTTAAGTGTTTGCAGGTAAAATTGCATTGGTGCAGCTGTGCTTAAAAAACAAAATTACAATAATACAGATACAGGCATTTGTAGGTGAAATGGATGGTTTATGAAATGTCCAAGTAAGGTAGTTCTGTGCTATGTAATCAGATGCAACAATCAGGAGGTGAGTGATCTGAGGAGTAAGTGACTCACATTTGTTATTAGTTCTTCAGTTTTCTTTGTTTTGTTAGATTGGTGTGCTTCTGTTTTCCTTCTTTTTCACTTCGATTGAACGCTGACTGAACACTGCTGTTATGTGTCAATTTTATCACGCTTTGATAAAAATGCACGCTTAGATCAATAAATGCACAGCCAAATGGCTTTGCACAGCCTACACCATTGGACTTAAGTAGAAGACTATTACAAGTGAAACCAATAATTGAAATCTGTAACCACACCCCACCCCCTCAAATGCCAGGCAATAAATTACCTTAAAAACAACAACCAGGCATTCCACAAAGATTAAACTGGGTCTATATCATTCAAAACTTTAAAAAAGTACTTAAAAATCACATACTATGCAATAATGTTTCAATTTGCATTACCCAGCAGAATTAGCTTTGCATATATAGATATAGTGCAGCAGAATATATTGGTGGTTGTAGTCAATTGTAATTACCTGTAGGTGACAAGAAGAGAAGAAACGTCAATTCACAATCGATATCAGCTGAAGATAAATTAACGCTGATTGAACGCTGCTGTTATGTGTCAATTTTATCACGCTTTGATAAAAATGCACGCTTGGATCAATAAATGCACAGCCAAACGGCTTTGCACAGCCTACACCATTGGACTTAAGTAGAAGACTATTACAAGTGAAACCAATAATTGAAATCTGTAACCACACCCCACCCCCTCAAATGCCAGGCAATAAATTACCTTAAAAACAACAACCAGGCATTCCACAAAGATTAAACTGGGTCTATATCATTCAAAACTTTAAAAAAGTACTTAAAAATCACATACTATGCAATAATGTTTCAATTTGCATTACCCAGCAGAATTAGCTTTGCATATATAGATACAGTGCAGCAGAATATATTGGTGGTTGTAGTCAATTGTAATTACTCAGCAGAATTAGCTTTTCATATATAGATATAGTGCAGCAGAATATATTGGTGGTTGTAGTCAATTGTAATTACCCAGCAGAATTAGCTTTGCAAATATAGATATAGTGCAGCAGAATATATTGGTGGTTGTAGTCAATTGTAATTACCCATCAGAATTAGCTTTGCATATATATAGTGCAGCAGAATATATTGGTGGTTGTAGTAAATTGTAATTACCCAGCAGCAGCTCTACTGCACTCAACATCACCAGTGCTCACAATATATATAATGCTATATACTATGCCATAGTGGTGCTTACTATATAACACCCCCTACTGCGTTCCCCCTGGCAATGAGCATGACACCCAGAGAGTGAATCCCCTGGCAATGAGCATGACACCCAGCACGTGAAACTCTTGGCATTGAGCAGTTTTTGTAAAAGTAATTAGAAGCTTTACTGTAGGGCATAGTGTATCACAGATATTGTGGTGAGTGACATAATATGTTCCAAAGGGCATTAATGTGTGGGGCTTAACATGGTGGAAATTACTGTACTTTTTTCCCTGTGGTGGCCGAGGTCTGTTGGTGCAGGGTCAAGAACTGGGGTGTAAGGTAGTCTTTGCCTGCAAGGCTACGCTCAAGTACCCCCCTGTCAAGTGAAGGAGATCCAACTGAGGCAGCACAAGGGAACTCTCGAAAGAGGAACAAGGCTAGAGGAAGATCTGAGACAAAGAAATCTGATTTTTACCAGAGTTGACCAGAAGAAAGCACAAACACAGTGGATTTGGCAAAAGCAGAGGACGATCTCTGCTCCTGCGATCTTGAAGAGGCTACAGACCTCTTCCCTCTTTTCCTTCCTCTACCTGCAAAGAAAGGGGAATCTTAACTTCTTGCATATCTATTGGGCCGAAATGACTGCGTCAGATAATGATGCGTCTTCATCCGTTGAGAGGGAACATAGGGCAAGAAGGATGACTTACCTGCGGGAGCTGCCGAGATCAAATTAACTAGGCCGTCGCCAAACAAGGCTTCACCTTCATAGGGAAGAGACTCCCTTTCTTCTTGGAGTCAGCATCAGCATTCCCTTGGTGAATCCACAATGCCCTCCTATCCGAGACTGCCATGAAATTGGCCCGTGAGCACTTGTGCCCGGTGTAGGATTTTTAAATATGTGTAGTTTACTGTATGCAAAGGTTTAAAACCTTTAGGAACTGAGATCTAAGGTGTATTACATGTAGTTTAAAAAAAACAAAAAAGGTTTATTTTATGGCAGTAGTTTCCAAACTGGGGTTCTTGCACTGGTAGCATAGTTTGGTGGTCCAGGACCAATTAAAATTATTTATACTTTATTAAATTGGCAAAACCATTCCCTCACAACATAACTGAACCTGAGGATGACATGCTATAAACACAATTTACTTAATTTTATATTTTTTTCTGAATTTCTCAATAAAAAAAACTTTGGCCTAGGGGTGCCGTGAAACAAATTTTGATACTCTAGGGCAGGGGTGTCAAACCCATGGGCCGCATGCCGCCCCCAATGCATCCTTTTGTGGCCCACAGGCCGGGGTCCGACAGGGGTCCTTTTGTGGCCCGATCACCTTGCTTAGAGCGAGGGCAGGAGAGTACAGCCAGAGTCTTTGCTTTCTATGTGCGGCACCATCTTCCCGAAGAGATCACCGGGAAGATAGTGCCCCTTCCACTGGCTACAGCACAGGTATACTGGGGTGGGGTAGCAAACTGGGGGCCCCAATGGGCCCCTCCAGCAGTCCCTCTACCAAAACACGTCTTTTGGTGGTTTTGCGGTGTTGTTATAACTACATGGTGACGATACTGTAGCACAGAGATTTTCAACCATTTACAACTCACGTCACACAGAACAAGATTTAAATATTGACAAGGCACACTGAAATATAATGGTGATGCATGGTGCAGTATCGTGTCCTAGGATGTCATGTCGCAGCTTCTCCATAGGTAACGCCTGAACAGGCCCGGTGACAGGGGGGACAAAGGGGACACTTGTTCAGGGCTCCAAGTATTAAGAACAGAAATAATGGGGCCACAGTGCCAATATTGCTTTTTAAAGTGTATCCACCAACTGCTCAATTTAAGCAGGAAAACAATTAACAGGCCAACTAAACCCTCCCCCCTCCTTTTACCCCATCACTTTGTCCAGTCCCTGTGGTCCATACTGTATTGCCATTATTATGCATGTTGCTGTGCTGGCCCTTTTCTGAATGTCCCTGCCACCGCCACCGAAGAGCTGGATAGCCCAGTATGAAAACCACCTGCCGGCCTCACTGACGGTCCGAGTCAAAGGCTCCATTTTTTTTTAAAGATCCCTCTGCCAAGTTAAGGGGGGGTTGAGGGGGCCCCAGAGATATCAGTGTACTGGGCCCCGAGATTTCTGTTGCTGGCCCTGACCCTCAGGGGCGTATCTACCCCTTGGCCAGGATGGCACTTGCCAGGGGCACCATCCAGCTGTGCCAACCGTGGCTAAGGGATAGAGTTCTGCAGTCTCGGCGTGGGACTGACCAATTAGACGGTGAGGGAAGGATACTGAAATTGTCCCAACCCTGTTACAGTTTGAAACGCCCCTCAACTGCTGTCACTGCTTCACTCCTAGCTCTGCCCCTTTGAAATTATTAATCCCTACCCCCCGGTAGGCGGAGTTCTCCAGGCCCATACTCAGGAGTCACCACTGCTGTACATTATGTGCCGGTTGTAGAGGCAGAGCGGGGAACATCAGAGAACGCCACAAATTACACAGTGGGCAAGGAGATGGCTGGAGACAGCTGCACAGCCATGCCTTGCAAGTTCGAGAGAGCTGTTGAATTTCAGCACTTCAAGTCAGAGCCTGCCCCCTGCTGCCCAAGCAGTCCGTGACAGTTAGTGTCGAGGAGGGGGGGATTTGTGCATGTGTGCTATCAGTGTGTGTGTGGGGGGGTGGAGGATGTGTGTGACTGTGAGGGAGCTGTCAGTGTCAGTGGGGAGAGGAGCAGGAGGGAGTTGTCAGTGTGTGGAAGTGATGAGAGTTGTCAGTATTGGGGAAATGTGTGTGTGTGTGTGTGTGTGTGTGTGTGTGTGTGTGTGTGTGTGTGTGTGTGTACTAGATTTAGGAGTGTGTGTTTGTGAGAGGTTTCAGTTGGGGAATTAGAGTTCATACAGTAATTAAATGTTTTCATATTGAGAACTACATCTCCCAGCATATACAGTGTGCTGGGGATGCTAACAAGCTTTATTTAAAAGTTTAAAAAACATTGCTTTTATGACTGCAATGGTTAAAAAGGGAGAGCTATAAATCAATTTATCAGTGAATGATCGCAGTTTGAGCTGTTACATTTTACTGAACCACCTATCCCTCCACACTCACTACCTGTCCTCAGGATACATTTACCATCCCGGCAGACGGTATACCGGCGGTCATTTGACCGATGTTGGAATCCTGACACCACTTGGGAGACTGGTGCCGGCACACAGACAGCCAACATCCCGAAGGCGAGTATTGGAGGGAGGGTTAGGACCGGGGGAGGGGGTGTTAGGGAAGGCACTAGGAGGGGGGGGGGGGGGGTTAGTCCTAGCTGCCACCCCCTGAGGGTTAGCCCTATCCGCCACCCCCCCAGAGGGTTAGGATTAGGTATCATGTGACTGCTGGAATCCCGAGCGCCGGATGCCATACCCAACCCCCTTTACTTTTTCAGGCATTTCTATCTCTCCTCTCTCTATGGTGTTCCGATTGCCCACTTTCCCTTGTGCTTTTCTCTCTCTCTCTCTCTCCTTTGTTTAGAGCATCAGTTTCTGTAGTCCACTTTATCCTTATTTTTTCCAGTGTTTCACTATCTCTCTGATGTAATGAGGATGTATGGTCTAGAGGGATCAGTAATGCATTGTACTGTATAGAGGCGTCAGGGATGTAGCGTAGGTTATAGAGGCATCAGGAATGTAGCGTAGGGAATAGAGGCATCAGGGATGTAGAGTAGGGTATAGAGGCGTCAGGGATGTAGCATAGGGAATAGAGGCGTCAGGGATGTAGCGTAGGGAATAGAGGCGTCAGGGATTTAGCTTAGGGAATATAGGCATCAGGGATGTACTAGCAGGTATATAGAGGTACTGTATAGAGGGTAGAGATGAGCGGGTTCGGTTCCTCGGAATCCGAACCCGCCCGAACTTCAGGTTTTTTTACACGGGGCCGAGCGACTCGGATCTTCCCGCCTTGCTCGGTTAACCCGAGCGCGCCCGAACGTCATCATCCCGCTGTCGGATTCTCGCGATGCTCGTATTCTATCGCGAGACTCGGATTCTATATAAGGAGCCGCGCGTCGCCGCCATTTTCACACGTGCATTGAGATTGATAGGGAGAGGACGTGGCTGGGGTCCTCTCCGTTTAGACTAGAGTACTAGAGAGAGACACAAATTTTGGGGAGCATATTATTAGGAGGAGTACTACTTGCTGCTTATAGTGTGACCAGTGACCACCAGTTTAATTAATCCATTCTCTGCCTGAAAAAAAACGATACACAGTGTGACACAGTCACATACCATATCTGTGCTCAGCCCAGTGTGCTGCATTATATGTAATACTGTATATCATTATCTGACTGTGCTGAGTGCTCACTGCTCACACAGCTTAATTGTGGGGGAGACTGGGGAGCAGTTATAGCAGGAGTACATATTTTAAGTACAGTGCACACTTTTGCTGCCAGAGTGCCACTGCCAGTGTGACTGACCAGTGACCACTGACCACCAGTATTGTGATTGTCTGCTGACCACCAGTATATTGTGATTGTCTGCCTGAAAAAGTTAAACACTCGTCGTGTGGTGTTTTTATAAACGCATTCTGCAGACAGTGTCCAGCAGGTCCGTCGTTACATAATATATACCTGTCCGGCTGCAGTACTAGTGTGATATATATATATATTTTAATTTTATCTCATTATCATCCAGTCTATATTAGCAGCAGACACAGTACGGTAGTCCACGGCTGTAGCTACCTCTGTGTCGGCAGTCGCTCGTCCATCCATAATTGTATACCACCTACCCGTGGTTTTTTTTTTCTATCTTCTTGATACTAGTAGCTTACTTTAGGAGTCTGCAGTGCTGAGTCTGACAGACAGTGTCCAGCAGGTCCGTCATTACATAATATATACCTGTCCGGCTGCAGTACTAGTGTGATATATAATATATATATATTTTAATTTTATCTCATTATCATCCAGTCTATATTAGCAGCAGACACAGTACGGTAGTCCACGGCTGTAGCTACCTCTGTGTCGGCAGTCGCTCGTCCATCCAAAATTGTATACCACCTACCCGTGGTTTTTTTTTTTTCTATCTTCTTGATACTAGTAGCTTACTTTAGGAGTCTGCAGTGCTGACAGACAGTGTCCAGCAGGTCCGTCATTACATAATATATAACTGACCGGCTGCAGTACTAGTGTGATATATATATATATATTTTAATTTTATCTCATTATCATCGAGTCTATATCAGCAGCAGACACAGTACGGTAGTCCACGGCTGTAGCTACCTCTGTGTCGGCAGTCGCTCGTCCATCCATAATTGTATACCACCTACCCGTGGTTTTTTTTTTTTCTATCTTCTTGATACTAGTAGCTTACTTTAGGAGTCTGCAGTGCTGACAGACAGTGTCCAGCAGGTCCGTCATTACATAATATATACCTGTCCGGCTGCAGTACTAGTGTGATATATATATATATTTTAATTTTATCTCTTTATCATCCAGTCTATATTAGCAGCAGACACAGTACGGTAGTCCACGGCTGTAGCTACCTCTGTGTCGGCAGTCGCTCGTCCATCCATAATTGTATACCACCTACCCGTGGTTTTTTTTTTCTATCTTCTTGATACTAGTAGCTTACTTTAGGAGTCTGCAGTGCTGACAGACAGTGTCCAGCAGGTCCGTCATTACATAATATATACCTGTCCGGCTGCAGTACTAGTGTGATATATATATATATTTTAATTTTATCTCATTATCATCCAGTCTATATTAGCAGCAGACACAGTATGGTAGTCCACGGCTGTAGTTACCTCTGTGTCGGCAGTCGCTCGTCCATCCATAATTGTATACCACCTACCCGTGGTTTTTTCCCCCCCTATCTTCTTGATACTAGTAGCTTACTTTAGGAGTCTGCAGTGCTGACAGACAGTGTCCAGCAGGTCTGTCATTACATAATATATACCTGTCCGGCTGCAGTACTAGTGTGATATATATATATATATATATATTTTAATTTTATCTCATTATCATCCAGTCTATATTAGCAGCAGACACAGTACGGTAGTCCACGGCTGTAGCTACCTCTGTGTCGGCAGTCGCTCGTCCATCCATAATTGTATACCACCTACCCGTGGTTTTTTTTTTCTATCTTCTTGATACTAGTAGCTTACTTTAGGAGTCTGCAGTGCTGACAGACAGTGTCCAGCAGGTCCGTCATTACATAATATATACCTGTCCGGCTGCAGTACTAGTGTGATATATATATATATATTTTAATTTTATCTCATTATCATCCAGTCTATATTAGCAGCAGACACAGTACGGTAGTCCACGGCTGTAGCTACCTCTGTGTCGGCAGTCGCTCGTCATCCATAAGTATACTAGTATCCATCCATCTCCATTGTTTACCTGAGGTGCCTTTTAGTTGTGCCTATTAAAATATGGAGAACAAAAATGTTGAGGTTCCAAAAATAGGGAAAGATCAAGATCGACTTCCACCTCGTGCTGAAGCTGCTGCCACTAGTCATGGCCGAGACAATGAAATGCCAGCAACGTTGTCTGCCAAGGCCGATGCCCAATGTCATAGTACAGAGCATGTAAAATCCAAAACACCAAATATCAGTAAAAAAAGGACTCAAAAATCTAAAATAAAATTGTCGGAGGAGAAGCGTAAACTTGCCAATATGCCATTTACCACACGGAGTGGCAAGGAACGGCTGAGGCCCTGGCCTATGTTCATGGCTAGTGGTTCAGCTTCACATGAGGATGGAAGCCTCTCGCTAGAAAAATTAAAAGACTCAAGCTGGCAAAAGCACAGCAAAGAACTGTGCGTTCTTCGAAATCCCAAATCCACAAGGAGAGTCCAATTGTGTCGGTTGCGATGCCTGACCTTCCCAACACTGGACGTGAAGAGCATGCGCCTTCCACCATTGCACGCCCCCTGCAAGTGCTGGAAGGAGCACCCGCAGTCCAGTTCCTGATAGTCAGATTGAAGATGTCAGTGTTGAAGTACACCAGGATGAGGAGGATATGGGTGTTGCTGGCGCTGGGGAGGAAATTGACCAGGAGGATTCTGATGGTGAGGTGGTTTGTTTAAGTCAGGCACCCGGGGAGACACCTGTTGTCCGTGGGAGGAATATGGCCATTGACATGCCTGGTGAAAATACCAAAAAAATCAGCTCTTCGGTGTGGAAGTATTTCAACAGAAATGCGGACAACAGGTGTCAAGCCGTGTGTTGCCTTTGTCAAGCTGTAATAAGTAGGGGTAAGGACGTTAACCACCTCGGAACATCCTCCCTTATACGTCACCTGCAGCGCATTCATAATAAGTCAGTGACAAGTTCAAAAACTTTGGGCGACAGCGGAAGCAGTCCACTGACCAGTAAATCCCTTCCTCTTGTAACCAAGCTCACGCAAACCACCCCACCAACTCCCTCAGTGTCAATTTCCTCCTTCCCCAGGAATGCCAATAGTCCTGCAGGCCATGTCACTGGCAATTCTGACGAGTCCTCTCCTGCCTGGGATTCCTCCGATGCATCCTTGCGTGTAACGCCTACTGCTGCTGGCGCTGCTGTTGTTGCTGCTGGGAGTCGATGGTCATCCCAGAGGGGAAGTCGTAAGCCCACTTTTACTACTTCCACCAAGCAATTGACTGTCCAACAGTCCTTTGCGAGGAAGATGAAATATCACAGCAGTCATCCTGTTGCAAAGCGGATAACTGAGGCCTTGACAACTATGTTGGTGTTAGACGTGCGTCCGGTATCCGCCGTTAGTTCACAGGGAACTAGACAATTTCTTGAGGTAGTGTGCCCCCGTTACCAAATACCATCTAGGTTCCACTTCTCTAGGCAGGCGATACCGAGAATGTACACGGACGTCAGAAAAAGACTCACCAGTGTCCTAAAAAATGCAGTTGTACCCAATGTCCACTTAACCACGGACATCTGGACAAGTGGAGCAGGGCAGGGTCAGGACTATATGACTGTGACAGCCCACTGGGTAGATGTATGGACTCCCGCCGCAAGAACAGCAGCGGCGGCACCAGTAGCAGCATCTCGCAAACGCCAACTCTTTCCTAGGCAGGCTAAGCTTTGTATCACCGGTTTCCAGAATACGCACACAGCTGAAAACCTCTTACGGCAACTGAGGAAGATCATCGCGGAATGGCTTACCCCAATTGGACTCTCCTGTGGATTTGTGGCATCGGACAACGCCAGCAATATTGTGTGTGCATTAAATATGGGCAAATTCCAGCACGTCCCATGTTTTGCACATACCTTGAATTTGGTGGTGCAGAATTATTTAAAAAACGAGAGGGGCGTGCAAGAGATGCTGTCGGTGGCCAGAAGAATTGCGGGACACTTTCGGTGTACAGGCACCACGTACAGAAGACTGGAGCAACACCAAAAACGCCTGAACCTGCCCTGCCATCATCTGAAGCAAGAAGTGGTAACGAGGTGGAATTCAACCCTATATATGCTTCAGAGGTTGGAGGAGCAGCAAAAGGCCATTCAAGCCTATACAATTGAGCACGATATAGGAGGTGGAATGCACCTGTCTCAAGCGCAGTGGAGAATGATTTCAACGTTGTGCAAGGTTCTGCTGCTCTTTGAACTTGCCACACGTGAAGTCAGTTCAGACACTGCCAGCCTGAGTCAGGTCATTCCCCTCATCAGGCTTTTGCAGAAGAAGCTGGAGACATTGAAGGAGGAGCTAACACAGAGCGATTCCGCTAGGCATGTGGGACTTGTGGATGGAGCCCTTAATTCGCTTAACAAGGATTCACGGGTGGTCAATCCGTTGAAATCAGAGCACTACATTTTGGCCACCGTGCTCGATCCTAGATTTAAAACCTACCTTGGATCTCTCTTTCTGGCACACACAAGTCTGCTGGGGTTCAAAGACCTGCTGGTGAGAAAATTGTCAAGTCAAGCGGAACGCGACCTGTCAACATCTCCTCCTTCACATTCTCCCGCAACTGGGGGTGCGAGGAAAAGGCTCAGAATTCCGAGCCCACCCGCTGGCGGTGATGCAGGGCAGTCTGGAGCGACTGCTGATGCTGACATCTGGTCCGGACTGAAGGACCTGACAACGATTACGGAGTCGGACATGTCGTCTACTGGCACTGCATATGATTCTCTCCCCATTGAAAGAATGGTGGAGGATTATATGAGTGACCGCATCCAAGTAGGCACGTCAGACAGTCCGTACTTATACTGGCAGGAAAAAGAGGCAATTTGGAGGCCCTTGCACAAACTGGCTTTATTCTGCCTAAGTTGCCCTCCCACAAGTGTGTACTCCGAAAGAGTGTTTAGTGCCGCCGCTCACCTTGTCAGCAATCGGCGTACGAGGTTACTTCCAGAAAATGTGGAGAAGATGATGTTCATTAAAATGAATTATAATCAATTCCTCCGTGGAGACATTGACCAGCAGCAATTGCCTCCACAAAGTACACAGGGAGCTGAGATGGTGGATTCCAGTGGGGACGAATTGATAATCTGTGAGGAGGGGGATGTACACGGTGATATATCGGAGGATGATGATGAGGTGGACATCTTGCCTCTGTAGAGCCAGTTTGTGCAAGGAGAGATTAATTGCTTCTTTTTTGGTGGGGGTCCAAACCAACCCGTCATTTCAGTCACAGTCGTGTGGCAGACCCTGTCACTGAAATGATGGGTTGGTTAAAGTGTGCATGTCCTGTTTATACAACATAAGGGTGGGTGGGAGGGCCCAAGGACAATTCCATCTTGCACCTCTTTTTTCTTTCATTTTTCTTTGCGTCATGTGCTGTTTGGGGAGTATTTTTTTGAAGGGCCATCCTGCGTGACACTGCAGTGCCTCTCCTAGATGGGCCAGGTGTTTGTGTCGGCCACTAGGGTCGCTTATCTTACTCACACAGCTACCTCATTGCGCCTCTTTTTTTCTTTGCGTCATGTGCTGTTTGGGGAGTGTTTTTTGGAAGGGCCATCCTGCGTGACACTGCAGTGCCACTCCTAGATGGGCCAGGTGTTTGTGTCGGCCACTAGGGTCGCTTATCTTACTCACACGGCTACCTCATTGCGCCTCTTTTTTTCTTTGCGTCATGTGCTGTTTGGGGAGTGTTTTTTGGAAGGGCCATCCTGCGTGACACTGCAGTGACACTCCTAGATGGGCCAGGTGTTTGTGTCGGCCGCTGGGGTCGCTTAGCTTACTCACACAGCTACCTCATTGCGCCTCTTTTTTTCTTTGTGTCATGTGCTGTTTGGGGAGTGTTTTTTGGAAGGGCCATCCTGCGTGACACTGCAGTGCCACTCCTAGATGGGCCAGGTGTTTGTGTCGGCCACTAGGGTCGCTTAGCTTAGTCATCCAGCGACCTCGGTGCAAATTTTAGGACTAAAAATAATATTGTGAGGTGTGAGGCATTCAGAATAGACTGAAAATGAGTGGAAATTATGGTTTTTGAGGTTAATAATACTTTGGGATCAAAATGACCCCCAAATTCTATGATTTAAGCTGTTTTTTAGTGTTTTTTGAAAAAAACACCCGAATCCAAAACACACCCGAATCCGACAAAAAAAATTCGGTGAGGTTTTGCCAAAACGCGGTCGAACCCAAAACACGGCCGCGGAACCGAACCCAAAACCAAAACACAAAACCCGAAAAATTTCAAGTGCAGATCTCTAATAGAGGGGTCAGTAATGCAGTGATGGTTATAGAAAGGTCAGTGATGTAGTGTAGGGTATAGAGGGGTCAGTTATGTAGTGTGGGGTAAAGAGGGGTCAGTAAAGATACTAAGCTGAAGTACTTAGAACACTTCTTGAATTAAGACACAACCTGCAAGAAAAAGTATGCAATATGGGTGAAAAGGCAAATGTCAGAGGTCTGATACAAGTGACCAGCTCCACACCTTGCACCACATAGCGTTATGTTAAACTGGGATATGTTCTTTTTGTGTGTGTGTGTGTGTGTGTGTGTGTGTGTGTGTATGTGTGTGTGTGTGTGGGGGGGGGGGGGGGGGGGTGCCAAAGGAAATTTTTGCCATTGGCTCCTTTGGTCTAGAACCAGCCCTGATCACAAAATATTTTTGTCTGAGCAGACTGGACACTGATCAGCGTTGGCTCATTCTCAGCCCCCCGCCCAGCCTCTGCTGCCAACAGACTGCTATTAGCTAGTTAACCTTCTGCCTTCCCTATCTATGACACAGGCTGCTGCTAATGCTACCAGAATGTTCCCAGTGGCTTCACACCAACAGTGAATCCCAGCCGATGATGTAGGGCAGCGTGTGGGGGAGGGGGTCAGTTGCTGTGGCTCCAACATGGTAACCGCCAATGGACTGCAATGCTTTATCGAAAGGGGGGGCGCCAGTCCCTTACTTTGCCAGGGGCGCTTGGACCCCTAGCTACACCTCTGTTGACCCTAACCGATACCCCTAAACTAACCATAATTCCTGCAGTAAAAATCCATGTTTCTATGTATATAGGGGGTCATTCCGAGTTGATCGCTTGCTGCCGTTGTTCGCTGCGTAGCAATCAGTTGAAAAAAAATGGCTAATCTGTGCATGCGCATGCTCCGTAATGTGCATGCGCATCGTACGGGTACAAAGTCCATTGTGGTTTTGCACTAGTTCTAGCGATTATTCCAATCACAGAACAGGCCACAAGGAGATTGACAGAAAGAGGGCGTTTCTGGGTGTCAACTGACCGTTTTCAGGGAGTGCTTGGAAAAATGCAGGCGTGGCAGAAGAAATGCAGACGTGGCTGGGCATTCGCTGGATGGGTGTGTGACATCAAAAGCCGTCCCTCGGTTGTTAGAATCAACGCACACGAAGTGTAACTACAGTGCTGGTCTTATTTTGAAACGATTTTGCAGGCGCTCTGCTACTCAAGTATTCGCACTTCTCCAAAGTGAATATACACTCTCCAGTGGGCAGCGACAATGCGTTTGCATGGCTGCTAAAAACTGCTAGCGAGCAATCAACTCAGAATGACCCCCATAGTGTATTGCAAGAAAATATCTGTAAATCCAATGGTACCGTAAGTGCGGTATATACTCGCACTTCTTTGCGGGGTGAGAACATCTCCCCTAAGTGAAGTCAGCCCTATGAATAGAGTTTGTGTGATCCCTGTGCAGCAGTCACAGAAAGGGTTCATCTCTGCAGTTTGTCACTCAAATTACATTGCTGCATTTTTTCTAGAAGTGGATCTGAGAGCTGTTACCCGCAGACCAGCTACAATAATTATCCTGGGTACTCACTATACCAGTGGTTCTCAAACTGCACCCTGGGGTGCCTCAGGACACTTGCAGGGGTGCCTTGGATTGGTGGTCCAGGACCAATTCAAAATATTTATAGTTAGTGTTATAGGCAAAACCAGTGCTGTTGGCTGGCAATCATAACATATGTGCACAAGCAGAAGCAAATCCTGTCCCCTACCAAAGGGCCAGTGCTAGGGTGTTTGGCGCCTCCCTGCAAACTATTAATTTGGGCCCTCTCTCCAATACTTAATAAAGGGACAGTGCGCTCCTTAAAAAAAGAAGGTGTGGTATCACAAGGAAGGGGCATGGCCACACAATAGCACCCCAAATCAAAATACGCCACACAGTAGCACTATCTTATTGTCATTACACCGCATGTAATAATAATAATAATAATAATAATACCCACAGTCGCAGTGCCCTTTATACACATAACCACCATATCAGTGCAGCTTACACACATAATGCCAACAGTAGCAGTGCCCCTTCTACACATGCCCACGGTGGCAATCCTTTACATGGCAAATATCAACCTGGTTTTGCCATGTAAAGGATTGCCACTTTAAAAACAAACAATCAAACAAAAAAAACAAAAAACAACAGGAAAAAACACAAAATCTCTCACTTTCTGATTCTCACACCCTATTACATTCCTCCCTATATATTTAAATGTTTCTATTACTGTATGTTCCCTCTTCCCTTCTCCAAACTATACACATCAACATTTTTTAGTATTTCCAGGTAAGTTTTGTGATGTAGGGCATGCACAATTTTAGTTGCCCTAATGTATTTACAGCCTTCTGGAGATATGGCTTCTGGAACTGAACACAGGATTCTAAATGTGGCTGTACCAAGGACCTATACAGTGGCATTACAGGTTGAGTATCCCTTATCCAAAATGCTTGGGACCAGAGGAATTTTGGATATCGGATTTTTCTGTATTTTGGAATAATTGCATACCATAACGAGATATTATGGTGATGGGACCTAAATCTAAGCACAGAAGGCATTTATGTTTCATATACACCTTATACACACAGCCTGAAGGTCATTTTAGCCAATATTTTTTATAACTTTGTGCATTAAACAAAGTGTGTGTACATTCACAGAATTCATTTATGTTTCATATACACCTTATACACACAGTCTGAAGTTCATTTAATACAATATTTTTAATAACTTTGAGTATTAAACAAAGTTTGTGTACACTGAGCCATCAAAACACAAAGGTTTAACTATCTCAGTCTCACTCAAAAAAGTCCGTATTTCGGAATATTCCGTATTTCGGAATATTTGGATATGGGATACTCAACCTGTATTACTTTTTTCTGCTACTGGTTCTTTAACCTATGCAAACAAGCATCTGACTTGCCTTTCCTATTGCTTTGTTACATTGCTCACCTGAAATAGTAATACTTAGATAGCTTTCCTCTTGCCATTATAATGCCCTTAATATTATAGTTAGCCTTTGCATTTTTGAGACGTGTATGATTTTGCATTTTTTGGCATTAAATGTTGCCATGTTCTTGACCATTCCTCTAGTCCAGGGGCGGAACTGCCAGAGACAACGGAGTCAGTTTCCGCCGGGCTCCAGCCCTAAAGGGGCTTCCTCCATTGCCCCCCGGCTGTTACGTGCCCTTCCTACTAAATAGACAAAGGCGCTACCAGCAGGGTCTCGCAGTTTGTACATTCCATGCCGTAACACCCTTCTTTCCACCTTCACAATGAAGCTATTGGTACTTTGCAAAAAAAAAAAATTATTAGCATTGCAACTCAGCAGATCAATGCAGTGTGCAGCCACACACTCCATATATCTGCTCAGCCACAAAGCTGATTATTTCTTCACAAAGTACAAGGTGAGCTCCAAATAGAATTCTCTAGCTTAGATTATACCTTTCTATGCAAGGGTAAATAGCTCAATTGTTTGACTGCAATGCCACAGGAAATGGTTTGGATCCAAGACAGTGTGACTGAATAATAAAGAAACCTTAAGATGAGTTCATGAATGTTGTATAAGTATTAGTGAGAGAAGGGGTCAGGAGCATGCTAGGCTGCAAAAAATAAGGTAGGCTGCAAGTGAAAGTAATGATCTCCTATATATTTTCCCAGATCTGTCACTCTGTGTGGCTAACTCTGGGGGAAGTCACAGCAATGGGCGGAGACGGCATCTGCAGGACGATACACCAGTGCCAGCAGCAGACCGTAACAAAGTGACAGATCAGGGAGAATATATAGGAGGTAGGGAGGTGGCCATGGTACATGGCTGGCCAAGGGACACTAGCTCATGTACCCCTTTACCACTGAGGCTGGCCACCAAGGATGGACCTGTCACCAGTGCACATGCAATAACCTCTTCTGCTGCCCTCTTTGCAACTCAGATTGCCCAGTGCTCCCCTTTGCTAACAGTCCACAAAGTTTCCCCATCTCACGATCTGCCTCCTCACCCCCACTTTCATCTCTACAGCACACGCGCATATCATACAAGATCCCATCATGCGTACGTAGGTCTGAAATGCAAGAGGGAGGTTGGGGGGAGATTGGCATGCGCCAGCAACACCACACAGCTCACTGTGACCACAGTGGAGAGGCGCTGCAACAGGACAATACACCAACCTCGGAGCAAGGAACTGCGTCGGTCAGGAGGAGAACAATTTCAATAGCATAAAAAGGTTAATGCGTCCCACCCTATGGACACCAGACTCATCAAGTCACTGTTGCCAGAGTCTCATACAATGACTCTGAACCTCTAAGCACACTATTTGACTGTCCACACCCTGCTGTGCCTATTACCCATCTCCTCCACCACCCTCAACACTGACCCACACATCATTCACCCACAAAGATACAATAAAGGTAGTTTGGATAAATTAGCTAAATGAAATGGATTTAACCAATTTATCTAAATGACCATTTTTGGATGTTTTCCAGTGTTTGTGAGCAAATGGTCAATTGTCATTTGCTGCCACATATTAGCATAATTTTGTTTCAACTAGAAAAAAAAAATTGGACAGATAATCTAAGTGTGGATCCAGTTTAAAGGTCCGTATTCACGGCCCGATTTTGGGGAGAGATGTGTGCTGAGCGAACTGCTCAGCACACATCTCTGCCCCCGCTCAGCACAGCGTGATGTGTGCTGAGCGTACGGGGGGGGGGGGGGGCGCTCATTTCACCCCCTGTGTAGGGCATTCTGTGTGTATCCAGTTTAACAGGTGTGAGCATCATACAACTACTGACTTGCGAGTAACTATACAGCAGCTCCATACCTTGTGACTTGAAGAAACACCAGTTAACCCCGGGAATGCTGCAGTCAAAGCAACAATTTCTCTTCTTACATTCCGCTGCACTTATTGTGGGGTAGCCGCAATCCCTTCTGCTGTACGGTTCCACATTACATTGTTTCTTGTCACTTCCTGTTGATGCAGTAAGGAAACATCCAGGAATTACAGCAGCTTAGTTTTTTTTTTTTTTTAACTGGGGCAATTTAGCTAGATCACAGGGCAATTTAGCGCCTTTGGTCCTTTTTTAGGACCAGTTAATCAGACAGTTGAGCAAACTGAAAAACAGCTAACAGGAAATTTCCACTTAAATGGTATTTTCTAATCTTATCTGACCATGACTAAGAATAAAGGATACACAAGATAAACTCTTAGAGCCATGGACCTTATCCATGTTTAAGCTCCATCAAAACTGTAATCAATAGCACTACATGCTCCCACTTTACCACTGTACTATATACTCTACCTGTGTTTTTAAGGTAAAAACACCATTTAACCCCAGTGACACTTGAATTAAAGCAGCAGCCTCTGGAATAGCATTCCTTAGCATTAATCCCAGGAAATCTGCAATCTTCACGCTCTTTGATAGCCATGCTACATTGCTGTTTACTTGGATGGAGCAGAGAGCACAACATCAGGACATAGGAAATATTACAATGCATGATAAGAAAGGTGTGAGCTCTACAGCAAGGCCTCTAACCCTTTGCCAGTGCCAAATACATAGGGCTTAACTCAGATCTGATCACAGCAGCAAATGTATTAGCTAAAACCATGTACACTGCAGGGGGGGGGGGGTGTATAATATGTGCAGAGAGAGTTAGATTTTGGTGCGGTGTGTTCAAACTGAAATCTAAATTGCAGTGTAAAAACAAAACAGCCAGTATTTACCCTGCACACAAACAATATAACCCACCTAAATCTCTCTGCAAATGTTATATCTGCCCCCCCCCCAACCCTGCAGTGCACATGGTTTTGCCCACTAGCTAACAAATTTGCTGCATCTGGGAATTACAGCAGCTTAATATTTCTTTTTACAGAAGGTTCAGCAAATTAAATTATTTAGTGAAATACTGTAATCATAACAGTTACAGGGATATTGTAGGTAGATTTATTGTCAGTGGATAAATGTAAAAATTAAACCCTTAGGCATAGTTCCAAAATGCTGTCATTGCAATCCAGATTTTAAGGATATCATGCTTGAGCACAGGTGACTTAATTAGAACTTCGGTCAATGTGAATTAACCATTGGACTCAACCATGGTTATCCTTAAAACCCAGGGGTCTATTTAAGATCGATCTTAATCGATGTTGGGCTTCCAGGTTGAAAAAAAAAACACACATTTACTAACATTTTAAAATTTATATAAAAAATCATCTGTTCGTAAATGCAGTGCACATGGTTTTGCCCAACTGCTAACAAAAATCCTGCTGCGATCAACTCAGAATTACCCCCCATGGCCCTCATTCCGAGTTGTTCGCTCGCAAGCTGCTTTTAGCAGCATTGCACACGCTAAGCTGCCGCCTACTGGGAGTGAATCTTAGCATCTTAAAATTGCGAACGAAAGATTTGCAATATTGCGATAAGACATCTCTGTGCAGTTTCTGAGTAGCTCGAGACTTACTCTGCCAGTGCGATCAGTTCAGTGCTTGTCGTTCCTGGTTTGACGTCACAAACACACCCAGCGTTCGCCCAGACACTCCTCCGTTTCTCCAGCCACTCCCGCGTTTTTCCCAGAAACGGTAGCATTTTTTCCCACACGCCCCTAAAACGGCCTGTTTCCGCCCAGAAACACCCACTTCCTGTCAATCACATTACGATCACCAGAACGATGAAAAAACCGTGAGTAATATTCCTAACTGCATAGCAAATTTACTTGGCGCAGTCGCAGTGTGAACATTGCGCATGCGCATTAAGCGGAAAATCGCTGCGATGCGAAGAAAATTACCGAGCGAACAACTCGGAATGACCACCTATGTGCACTGCAGGGAAGGCAGATTTAACATGTGCAGAGAAAGTTAGATTTGGGTGTGGTGTGTTCAATCTGCAATCTAATTTGCAGTGTAAAAATAAAGCAGTCAGTATTTACCCTGCACAGAAACAAAATAACTCACCCAAATCTAACTCTTTCTGCACATGTTATATCTGCCTCCCCTGCAGTACACATGGTTTTGCCCAACTGCTAACAAAATTCCTGCTGCGATCAACTTGGAATTACCCCCATCGATTGATGTTTTCACACTGCTCGTGTATATAAGACATAGGGCCTAATTCAGTTTGGATCGTAATACGCGTTCCAACCGCAAAAACTATGAAGAGGATGGGGGCATATACGCAGGGTCCATCCTGTGCGTGTGCCTACATTTTCTCCGGGTGCCCCGCAGAAAATGCGAATGCCTCTGCCTGTCAATCAGTAGAGGGCGTACCTTCGCAGGTATATCGCGATCATGAGCCATGTCTCCCATTTTTGTCATTATAGGTGCTCTGTGAGCTGCTGGCCATGCCCCAGCCCCTCTGTCTCCCGTGAATAGAGATTGAGGCTTATTCAGACCAGATCGCTTCAATTTATTTTCACCCAGCGGGCAATTTGGTTTGCACTGCACATGCGTATGCGCCACAATGCGTAAGTGCGACGGTCCGGAGATCACAAGAAGATTGACAAGAAGAGGGTGTTTGTGTGGGTGGCAACTGAATGTTTCTAGGGAGTGTCCGGAAAAACACTGGAGGGACCCGGCGTTTTGTGGGAGGATTTGTGACGTCACCTCAATGGCTGAGTAAGTGCTGAGCTGTGCAGCTCTTGTGCACATGTGATCACACACCTGCACAGCAAATTTTCCCTTCCGCTGTAGGCGACAACTACCTGATTACAGGGATGCAAAAAACACACCCTAGCGATCAGGTCTGAATTACCCACAATGTGCATATTTGCAGAGCAACAAGCTACAGGGAGCCTTCCACCCCCCCACCCCTTTCCCATGGGAAGGGGGGGGGGTTGTTTGGGTTAGCTGGACATTCCCCAAAAAAGTGACTGTCCTGCAAAAATTGGGATAGTTGGGAGGTATGTTCAAATACATTTATTGTTTTGCATGCAGGGTAAATACTGGCTTCTTTGACATTTAGCCACAAATGCTGCACAGCTGAATTACAGTATTACACTGCAATTAACAGTTATGCTAGGACATTCCCCCTCCCAAATCTACCTCTCTCTGCATGTTACATCTGTCCCACAGTGGCGTGCGGTGAGGTCAGTGGCTAGTGAGGCACTACAGCCATAATGTCCGCCGAATCCTGCCGATGACCCTTAGCCAATGCCCGCTACTGCCTCTGAGCCGATACCCGCTGCCACCGCCAATGGCTTACAAACTCGCCCACAATCAACTGACCCAGCCCTCCACCACTAATTTCTATCTCAGTCCGATGCCGCCAATGCCCGCTGCCTGCCTGCTCATTGTTCTCGTTATATATTATAAATTTTTAAAGAAAAAAAAAATGAGTGTTTGGGACTGGGAAGGGTGAGGGAGGAGGACATGAATGCAATTTTGTTGTCCAGGGCTTCCATTAACTTAAAGGAGAAGGGTCTGAATGGGTTAAAAAAATGCGTGAGGTCCCCCCTCCTTAGTATAACCAGCCTCGGGCTCTTTGAGCCGGTCCTGGTTATTTAAATACTGGGGGAAAAATTGGACAGGGGTTCCCCGTATTTAGACAACCAGCACCGGGCTCTTAGACCGGTCCAGGTTCCAAAAATACGTGGGACAATAGATGTAGGGGTCCCCCATATTTTTAAAACCAGCACCGGGCTCCACTAGCCAGAGAGATAATGCCACAGCCGGGGGACACTTTTATGTAGGTCCCTGCGGCCCTGGCATTACCCCTCCAACTAGTCACCCCTGGCCGGGGTTCCCTGGAGGAGTGGGGACCCCTTAAATCAAGAGGTTCCTCCCCTCGAGGCACCCAAGGGCCAGGGGTGAAGCCCGAGGCTGTCCCCAGCACCCCTGGGTGGTGGGTGCCGGGCTGATAGCCATGTGTGTAAAAAAAGAATATTGTTTTTTCGTTGTGGAACTACAAGGCCCAGCAAGCCTCCCCCGCTTGCTGGTACTTGGAGAACCTCAAGTACCAGCAGGCGGGGAAATAACGGGCTTGCTGGTACCTGTAGTTCTACAACAACACAAAATACCCAAATAAAAACACAAACACACACAGCGTGACAGTAAAATTATTGAGACAGGCTGTAGCATGTGGGTGCATGTAACCCTATAAAAGTGATGGATTGGGTGACTATTACAATACCCACTGTTGCTGTCTGAAAAATGATGGATTTATAGATTGCTCTGCCGAGACATGTTTTTTTCTAAAATGCACCACAGGTATGGATGGATAGTATACTTGACGACACAGAGGTAGGTAGAGCAGTGGCCTACTGTACCGTACTGCTATATATTATATTATTTATTATTATTATTATCCTTTATTTATATGGCGCCACAAGGGTTCCGCAGTGCCCAATTACAGAGTACATAAACAAATAATCAAACAGGAAAACAGCAACTTACAGTTGACGACAATATAGGACAAGTACAGGGTAAATAAACATAGCTACATCAGCAGATGACACTGGAATAAGTATCAGGTGGCAGAAGACTGCTGGATTTGGTGCAGCTGAAGATTATTAAAGTAAGAAAAGAGTAAGCACATGAGGGAAGAGGGCCCTGCTCGTGAGAGCTTACATTCTAAAAGGGAGGGGTAGACAGACAGGGGTGAGACAGATGGGGTACATAGAGAGCATGGAACAGAGGTTTAGGATGAGATTTGGCTGGGTTTGGTGAAGAAGTGGGTCTTGAGAGCCCGTTTGAAGTTTTGTAGAGAGGTGGAGAGTCTGAGGGGGAGAGGTAGGGAATTCCAGAGAAGTGGTGCAGCACGTGAAAAATCTTGGAGGTAGGAGTGGGAGGAAGTAATCCGTAGGCAGGAGAGTCGGTGTGCATTAGCAGAGCGAAGAGGACGGGTGGGAGTGTAAAGCGAGATAAGATCAGAGATGTAGATGGGAGAGGAGTGGGTGAGGGCTTTGTAAGCAAGTGTGAGAAGCTTGAAATGGATTCTGAAAGGGAAGGGGAGCCAGTGAAGGACTAGTAAGAGAGGAGAGGTGGACGTAGTGCGTTTGGTGAGGAAAATGAGCCGGGCAGCAGCATTGAGGATAGATTGGAGTGGAGAGAGGTATTTGTCAGGAATGCCAGTCAGGAAGAGATTACAGCAGTCCAGTCTGGAGATGACCAGTGAGTGGATAAGAGTCTTAGTAGCATCCTGGGTCAGAAAAAGTCTGATCCTGGAAATATTTTTTAGATGAAAACGGCAGGTTTGTGAGAGGTGCTGAATGTGTGGTTTGAAGGAGAGGGAGGAGTCAAGGATTACTCCAAGACAGCGCGCTTGGGGGGTAGAGGAGATAGTAGTGCCATCAATAGATAATGAGATTGTAGGAGGTGAGATTATGCGGGAGGGAGGGAAGATGATCAGCTCGGTCTTAGACATGTTAAGTTTAAGAAAGCGCTGGGACATCCAGGAAGAGATAGCAGAGAGACAGTTGAAGATACGAGTGAGGAGAGTAGGGGAGAGGTCTGGAGAGGAAAGATAGATTTGAGTGTCATCAGCATAGAGATGATATTGGAAACCAAAAGAACTAATGAGCTTACCTAGTGAGGACGTATAGAGAGAGAAGAGAAGAGGACCAAGGACAGAACCTTGGGGTACCCCTACAGTTAGTGGAAGTGAGGGGGAGGTGGAGTCATGAGAGGAGACAGAGAATGAACGGTCAGAAAGGTAGGACGACAACCAAGAGAGGGCAGTGTTACGCAGACCAATGGAGTGAAGGATTTGCAGTAGGAGAGGATGGTCCACAGTGTCAAAAGCAGCAGAGAGATCAAGTAGAATAAGTAGAGAGTAGTGTCCCTTAGATTTAGCAGCATGGAGGTCATTGCATACTTTTGTAAGGGCAGTTTCAGTGGAGTGGAGAGGACGGAAGCCAGACTGGAATGGGTCAAGCAGTGAGTGTGAGGAAAGAAAGGAAGTAAGGCGGTTGTAGACAATACGCTCAAGGAGTTTGGAGGCAAAAGGGAGGAGAGAGATGGGTCGGTAGTTGGAGAGAGTGTTTGGATCAAGGGTAGGTTTTTTAAGAATAGGAGAGATGAGAGCGTGCTTGAAGGCAGAGGGGACAGTGCCTGATGAGAGGGAGAGATTGAGAAGGTGGGAAAGATGGGAACAAGCAGAAGAAGAGAGGTGGCAAAGGAGGCGGGAGGGGATAGGGTCAAGTGGGGAGGTGGTGAGGGGACAGGAATGAATGAGGGCCATGACTTCCTCTCCAGATGCATGGGAGAAAGATGACAGAGTTGGTGCGAGGGATGGGGAGGGTTGGTAAGGGATGGGAGAAGGCTGGTTACTGATAGTCTGGTGTGATGTGATGTCCTGACGTATGGAGTCAATTTTGGATGTGAAGTAAGTGGCAAAGTCAAGAGCAGAGAGTGAGGAAGGGAGACGAGGTGGAGGTGGGCAGAGGAGTGAGTTGAGAGTGGCAAAGAGGCGCCGGGGGTTGGAAGACTGGGAGGAGATGAGGTTCTTGAAGTATGACTGTTTAGCAAGAGAAAGGGCAGCACTGAAGGATGAGAGCATAAGTTTGAAATGGAGGAAGTCTGCCTTAGAGCGTGATTTCCTCCAGTGTCGCTCAGCAGTACATGAGCATTTTTGCAGATATCTGGTGCATTTGGTGTGCCAGGGTTGAGGTGTTAATTTGCAAGGGTGAATAGTGGTTGGTGGAGCAACAGAGTCAAGAGCAGAAGTAAGGGAAGCATTGTATGTGGAAGTGGCTTGTTCAGGGCATGAGAGAGAGAGAATAGGAGAGAGAAGTGAGTCAAACAGGGAGGAAAGGAATGTGGTGTCAATAGCTTCAATGTTACGCTTAGTGATGGTAGCCTTAGGAGGTAGAGATGGGGAAGTCGAGAGAGATAGGTTGAAGGAGAGCAGGTGGTGGTCAGAGAGGGGAAATGGGGAGTTGGAAAAATCAGAAATATCACAGCGGTGAGTGAAGACCAGATCCAGTGAGCTCCCATTCACATGGGAGGGTGAGGAGGTCCACTGGGAGAGACCAAGTGAAGAGGTGAGGTTAAGGAGTTTAGAGGCAGGGGATTGTGTGGGGATGTCAATAGGGATGTTGAAATCGCCTAGGATAATGGTGGGAATGTCAGAAGAGAGGAAGTGAGGAAGCCAGTAAGCAAAGTTGTCGATGAATTTGGAAGCAGTGCCAGGGGGGCGGTAAATGACAGCTACTCTAAGATGGACTGGTTGGAAGAGGCATATGGCGTGGACCTCAAATGTAGAGAATATAAGGGATGGTTCTGGTGGTATGAGTTGGTAGGAGTAACTAGAAGGTAAAAGGACCCCAACACCACCCCCATGGCGACCCCCAGGTCGGGGTGTGTGTGTGAATGTAAGGCCCCCAGCAGAGAGAGCAGCAGCAGAAGTAGTGTCAGAGGGCATAATCCAAGTTTCAGTAATGGCTAGTAGGTGTAGGGAGTTGGAAATGAAAAGGTCATGAGTGGGGACCAGTTTGTTACAAACAGATCTGGCATTCCAGAGGGCACAGGATAGGGGGTATGAGTTTGTGGGAGAGATGTGAATTAGATTTTCAAGGTATGAAATGAGTCAAAAGCGTAGATAAAGTGGGTGCAGAAATGTATTTGGAGTGTAAGAAATGAAAGGATTGTGAGAGGTTTAAGAAGCAATGGTAATTATGTTAGATGTTTTAAGTGTTTGCAGGTAAAATTGCATTGGTGCAGCTGTGCTTAAAAAACAAAATTACAATAATACAGATACAGGCATTTGTAGGTGAAATGGATGGTTTATGAAATGTCCAAGTAAGGTAGTTCTGTGCTATGTAATCAGATGCAACAATCAGGAGGTGAGTGATCTGAGGAGTAAGTGACTCACATTTGTTATTAGTTCTTCAGTTTTCTTTGTTTTGTTAGATTGGTGTGCTTCTGTTTTCCTTCTTTTTCACTTCGATTGAACGCTGACTGAACACTGCTGTTATGTGTCAATTTTATCACGCTTTGATAAAAATGCACGCTTAGATCAATAAATGCACAGCCAAATGGCTTTGCACAGCCTACACCATTGGACTTAAGTAGAAGACTATTACAAGTGAAACCAATAATTGAAATCTGTAACCACACCCCACCCCCTCAAATGCCAGGCAATAAATTACCTTAAAAACAACAACCAGGCATTCCACAAAGATTAAACTGGGTCTATATCATTCAAAACTTTAAAAAAGTACTTAAAAATCACATACTATGCAATAATGTTTCAATTTGCATTACCCAGCAGAATTAGCTTTGCATATATAGATATAGTGCAGCAGAATATATTGGTGGTTGTAGTCAATTGTAATTACCTGTAGGTGACAAGAAGAGAAGAAACGTCAATTCACAATCGATATCAGCTGAAGATAAATTAACGCTGATTGAACGCTGCTGTTATGTGTCAATTTTATCACGCTTTGATAAAAATGCACGCTTGGATCAATAAATGCACAGCCAAACGGCTTTGCACAGCCTACACCATTGGACTTAAGTAGAAGACTATTACAAGTGAAACCAATAATTGAAATCTGTAACCACACCCCACCCCCTCAAATGCCAGGCAATAAATTACCTTAAAAACAACAACCAGGCATTCCACAAAGATTAAACTGGGTCTATATCATTCAAAACTTTAAAAAAGTACTTAAAAATCACATACTATGCAATAATGTTTCAATTTGCATTACCCAGCAGAATTAGCTTTGCATATATAGATACAGTGCAGCAGAATATATTGGTGGTTGTAGTCAATTGTAATTACTCAGCAGAATTAGCTTTTCATATATAGATATAGTGCAGCAGAATATATTGGTGGTTGTAGTCAATTGTAATTACCCAGCAGAATTAGCTTTGCAAATATAGATATAGTGCAGCAGAATATATTGGTGGTTGTAGAAAATGCGAATGCCTCTGCCTGTCAATCAGTAGAGGGCGTACCTTCGCAGGTATATCGCGATCATGAGCCATGTCTCCCATTTTTGTCATTATAGGTGCTCTGTGAGCTGCTGGCCATGCCCCAGCCCCTCTGTCTCCCGTGAATAGAGATTGAGGCTTATTCAGACCAGATCGTTTCAATTTATTTTCACCCAGCGGGCAATTTGGTTTGCACTGCACATGCGTATGCGCCACAATGCGCAGGGGGGTACCCGAGCAGCGACCCTCCCCAGCTCTAGCCCAACTCCTACTTACCTGCCAGGTGAGATACTATGATCATGTAGGTGCTTCTCCCAGGGCAAGGCTCACCCATTGCACTCTGGGTGTGCTGCCCCTGTGATTTCCCCAAATGTTGGAAACTTGACTGCATAATTTGTGTTTCCCCTGGTCGGCTCTCGTATAATTCAGATCTCTTTGTCTCAGGTCTCTCTCCAGCCTAGTTTGCTGTCTGTTTCCACTTCTCTTTTCTTGAGCCGCTCCCTTCTATGCCTTCCAACACACAATGCAAACTTCAGGTAGTGCTGCAGGGCCCTCACCCTTTTAACTGCCTCACAGAGCAGCTCTGGAGCTGTTACAGTGCCCAGCTGCTGCAGAGAAATCAGCTTGAATGCTTCAGGGGCTGGGGCATTGCCAACATGAGCCCCACACCGAAGGAGGGTGGGGGTGTTTAATGCGAACTAAGGGTCATCCAAGCGCTGCAAAAGGCCGCCATGCCCTGCATACCCCTTTTCTCTTTTCATATGCAGATGAGGGTTCCAGCCAACTTTGGCCCACTGCTTGGATGACATCACCATATGCAAATCCATCTGCTGTAGGCCTTCCCCCAGGAATGCTTGCACTAGTTGTTGCATTTGGTTTGTTGTTTGGGGGTGCTTCAGTATTAGGCAGCCTTCTGCCCTCCCATGTTCATCTGAAAATATGTGTTCTCCCTGCAGTTGTTGTCCCCAGATGAGAGTTCCCTTGTGCTGCCTCAGTTGAATCTCCTTTACTTGACAGAGATGTGCCTGAGCAGCGGCCCTCCCCAGCCCTATCTCAAATCATACTTATTTTGCATAGGAGATACCATGGTCAAGAAGATTGTTCTCCCAGGGTGAGGGTCATTCATTGCATTCTGGGTATGCTGACCCCTGTGATTTCCCCAAATGTGGGAAACTTGGCTGCATTATTTGTAGTAGTGGGGGACTGTGTTTGTGCTTTCCTCTGGTCAGCTCTGGTAAAAGTCAGATTTTTTTGTCTCATTTCTTCCTCTAGCCTTATTCTTCTTTTGAGAGTTCCCTTGTGCTGCCTCAGTTGGATCTCCTTCACTTGACAGAAGGGTGCTTGAGCAGCGACCCTCCCCAGCTATAGCCCAACTCCTACTTACCTGCCAGGTTAGATACTATGATCATGAAGCTGCTTCTCCCAGGGCAAGGCTCACCCATTGCACTCTGGGTGTGCTGCTCCTGCGATTTCCCCAAATGTGGGACACTTGACTGCATAATTTGTGTTTCCCCTGGTCGGCTCTCGTATAATTCAGATCTCTTTGTCTCAGGTCTCTCTCCAGCCTAGTTTGCTGTCTGTTTCCACTTCTCTTTTCTTGAGCCGCTCCCTTCTATGCCCTTGCGCACTATCCTGACTTCTCCCGTCTGCTTACTTTGTGCCTTCCAATGCACAATGCGAACTACAGGTAGTGCTGCAGGACCCACACCCTTTTACTTGCCTTACAGAGCAGCTCTGGAGCTGTTACAGTGCCCAGCTGCTGCAAGAAATCAGCTTGAATGCTTCAGGGGCTGGGGCATTGCCAACATGAGCCCCACACCGAAGGAGGGTGGGGGTGTTTAATGCGAACTAAGGGTCATCCAAGCGCCACAAAAGGCCGCCATGCCCTGCATACCCCTTTTCTCTTTTCATATGCAGATGAGGGTTCCAGCCAACTTTGGCCCACTGCTTGGATGACATCACTGTATGCAAATCCGTCTTCTGCAGACCTTCCCCCAGGAATGCTTGTACTAGTTGTTGCATTTGGTTTGTTGTTTGGGGGTGCTTCAGTATTAGGCAGCCTTCTGCCCTCCCATGTTCATTTGAAAATATGTGTTCTCCCTGCAGTTGTTGTCCCCAGATGAGAGTTCCCTTGTGCTGCCTCAGTTGAATCTCCTTTACTTGACAGAGATATGCCTGAGCAGCGGCCCTCCCCAGCCCTATCCCAAATCATACTTATTTTGCATAGGAGTTACCATGGTCATGAAGATTGTTCTCCCAGGGTGAGGTTCATTCATTGCATTCTGGGTATGCTGACCCCTGTGATTTCCCCAAATGTGGGAAACTCGACTGCATTATTTGTGGTAGTGGGGGACTGTGTTTGTGCTTTCCTCTGGTCAGCTCTGGTAAAAGTCAGATTTCTTTGTCTCAGATCTTCCTCTAGCCTTGTTCTTCTTTCGAGAGTTCCATTGTGCTGCCTCAGTTGGATCTCCTTCACTTGACAGGGGGGTGCCCGAGCAGCGACCCTCCCCAGCTCTAGCCCAACTCCTACTTACCTGCCAGGTGAGATACTATGATCAGGAAGGTGCTTCTCCCAGGGCAAGGCTCACCCATTGCACTCTGGGTGTGCTGCTCCTGCGATTTCCCCAAATGTGGGACACTTGACTGCATAATTTGTGTTTCCTCTGGTCGGCTCTCGTATAATTCAGATCTCTTTGTCTCAGGTCTCTCTCCAGCCTAGTTTGCTGTCTGTTTCCACTTCTCTTTTCTTGAGCCGCTCCCTTCTATGCCCTTGCGCACTATCCTGACTTCTCCCGTCTGCTTACTTTGTGCCTTCCAACGCACAATGCGAACTACAGGTAGTGCTGCAGGGCCCACACCCTTTTAGTTGCCTTACAGAGCAGCTCTGGAGCTGTTACAGTGCCCAGCTGCTGCAAGAAATCAGCTGGAATGCTTCAGGGGCTGGGGCATTGCCAACATGAGCCCCACACCGAAGGAGGGTGGGGGTGTTTAATGCGAACTAAGGGTCATCCAAGCGCAGCAAAAGGCCGCCATGCCCTGCATACCCCTTTTCTCTTTTCATATGCAGATGAGGGTTCCAGCCAACTTTGGCCCACTGCTTGGATGACATCACTGTATGCAAATCCGTCTTCTGCAGACCTTCCCCCAGGAATGCTTGTACTAGTTGTTGCATTTGGTTTGTTGTTTGGGGGTGCTTCAGTATTAGGCAGCCTTCTGCCCTCCCATGTTCATTTGAAAATATGTGTTCTCCCTGCAGTTGTTGTCCCCAGATGAGAGTTCCCTTGTGCTGCCTCAGTTGAATCTTCTTTACTTGACAGATATATGCCTGAGCAGCGGCCCTCCCCAGCCCTATCCCAAATCATACTTATTTTGCATAGGAGATACCATGGTCATGAAGATTGTTCTCCCAGGGTGAGGTTCATTCATTGCATTCTGGGTATGCTGACCCCTGTGATTTCCCCAAATGTGGGAAACTCGACTGCATTATTTGTGATAGTGGGGGACTGTGTTTGTGCTTTCCTCTGGTCAGCTCTGGTAAAAGTCAGATTTCTTTGTCTCAGATCTTCCTCTAGCCTTGTTCTTCTTTCGAGAGTTCCCTTGTGCTGCCTCAGTTGGATCTCCTTCACTTGACTGGGGGGTGCCCGAGCAGCGACCCTCCCCAGCTCTAGCCCAACTCCTACTTACCTGCCAGGTGAGATACTATGATCAGGAAGTTGCTACTCCCAGTGCAAGGCTCACCCATTGCACTCTGGGTGTGCTGCTCCTGCGATTTCCCCAAATGTGGGAAACTTGACTGCATAATTTGTGTTTCCCCTGGTCGGCTCTCGTATAATTCAGATCTCTTTGTCTCAGGTCTCTCTCCAGCCTAGTTTGCTGTCTGTTTCCACTTCTCTTTTCTTGAGCCGCTCCCTTCTATGCCCTTGCGCACTATCCTGACTTCTCCCGTCTGCTTACTTTGTGCTTTCCAATGCACAATGCAAACTACAGGTAGTGCTGCAGGGCCCACACCCTTTTACTTGCCTTACAGAGCAGCTCTGGGGATGTTACAGTGCCCAGCTGCTGCAAGAAATCAGCTTGAATGCTTCAGGGGCTGGGGCATAGCCAACATGAGCCCCACACCGAAGGAGGGTGGAGGTGTTTAATGCGAACTAGGGGTCATCCAAGCGCCGCAAAAGGCCGCCATGCCCTGCACGCACCTTTTCTCTTTTCATATGCAGACGAGGGTTGAAGCCAACTTTGACCCACTGCTTGGATGGCATTACCATATGCAAATCAATCTGCTGCAGGCCTTCCCCCAGGAATGCTTGCACTAGTTGTTGCATTTGGTTTGTTGTTTGGGGGTGCTTCAGTATTAGGCAGCCTTCTGCCCTCCCATGTTCATCTGAAAATATGTGTTCTCCCTGCAGTTGTTGTCCCCAGATGAGAGTTCCCTTGTGCTGCCTCAGTTGAATCTCCTTTACTTGACAGAGATGTGCCTGAGCAGCGGACCTCCCTAGCCCTATCTCAAATCATACTTATTTTGCATAGGAGATACCATGGTCAAGAAGATTGTTCCCCCAGGGTGAGGGTCATTCATTGCATTCTGGGTATGCTGACCCCTGTGATTTCCCCAAATGTGGGAAACTTGACTGCATTATTTGTAGTAGTGGGGGACTGTGTTTGTGCTTTCCTCTGGTCAGCTCTGGTAAAAGTCAGATTTCTTTGTCTCATTTCTTCCTCTAGCCTTATTCTTCTTTTGAGAGTTCCCTTGTGCTGCCTCAGTTGGATCTCCTTCACTTGACAGAGGGGTGCTTGAGCAGCGACCCTCCCCAGCTATAGCCCAACTCCTACTTACCTGCCAGGTGAGATACTATGATCATGAAGGTGCTTCTCCCAGGGCAAGGCTCACCCATTGCACTCTGGGTGTGCTGCTCCTGCGATTTCCCCAAATGTGGGACACTTGACTGCATAATTTGTGTTTCCCCTGGTCGGCTCTCGTATAATTCAGATCTCTTTGTCTCAGGTCTCTCTCCAGCCTAGTTTGCTGTCTGTTTCCACTTCTCTTTTCTTGAGCCGCTCCCTTCTATGCCCTTGCGCACTATCCTGACTTCTCCCGTCTGCTTACTTTGTGCCTTCCAATGCACAATGCGAACTACAGGTAGTGCTGCAGGACCCACACCCTTTAACTTGCCTTACAGAGCAGCTATGGAGCTGTTACAGTGCCCAGATGCTGCAAGAAATCAGCTTGAATGCTTCAGGGGCTGGGGCATTGCCAACATGAGCCCCACACCGAAGGAGGGTGGGGGTGTTTAATGCGAACTAAGGGTCATCCAAGCGCCGCAAAAGGCCGCCATGCCCTGCATACCCCTTTTCTCTTTTCATATGCAGATGAGGGTTCCAGCCAACTTTGGCCCACTGCTTGGATGACATCACTGTATGCAAATCCGTCTTCTGCAGACCTTCCCCCAGGAATGCTTGTACTAGTTGTTGCATTTGGTTTGTTGTTTGGGGGTGCTTCAGTATTAGGCAGCCTTCTGCCCTCCCATGTTCATTTGAAAATATGTGTTCTCCCTGCAGTTGTTGTCCCCAGATGAGAGTTCCCTTGTGTTGCCTCAGTTGAATCTCCTTTACTTGACAGAGATGTGCCTGAGCAGCGGCCCTCCCCAGCCCTATCCCAAATCATACTTATTTTGCATAGGAGATACCATGGTCATGAAAATTGTTCTCCCAGGGTGAGGTTCATTCATTGCATTCTGGGTATGCTGACCCCTGTGATTTCCCCAAATGTGGGAAACTTGACTGCATTATTTGTGGTAGTGGGGGACTGTGTTTGTGCTTTCCTCTGGTCAGCTCTGGTAAAAGTCAGATTTCTTTGTCTCAGATCTTCCTCTAGCCTTGTTCTTCTTTCGAGAGTTCCCTTGTGCTGCCTCAGTTGGATCTCCTTCACTTGACAGGGGGGTGCCCGAGCAGCGACCCTCCCCAGCTCTAGCCCAACTCCTACTTACCTGCCAGGTGAGATACTATGATCATGAAGGTGCTTCTCCCAGGGCAAGGCTCACCCATTGCACTCTGGGTGTGCTGCCCCTGTGATTTCCCCAAATGTGGGAAACTTGACTGCATAATTTGTGTTTCCACTGGTCGGCTTTCATATAATTCAGATCTCTTTGTCTAAGGTCTCTCTCCAGCCTAGTTTGCTGTCTGTTTCCACTTCTTTTTTTTTGAGCCCCTCCCTTCTATACCCTTGTGCACTATCCTGACTTCTCCTGTCTGCTTACTTTGTGCCTTCCAATGCACAATGCAAACTACAGGTAGTGCTGCATGGCCCACAACCTGTTACTTGCCTTACAGAGCAGCTCTGGAGCTGTTACAGTGCCAAGCTGCTGCAAGAAATCAGCTTGAATGCTGGGGCATTGCCAACATGAGCCCCACACCGAAGGAGGGTGGGGGTGTTTAATGCGAACTAAGGGTCATCCAAGCGCCGCAAAAGGCCGCCATGCCCTGCATACCCCTTTTCTCTTTTCATATGCAGATGAGGGTTCCAGCCAACTTTGGCCCACTGCTTGGATGACATCACTGTATGCAAATCCGTCTTCTGCAGACCTTCCCCCAGGAATGCTTGTACTAGTTGTTGCATTTGGTTTGTTGTTTGGGGGTGCTTCAGTATTAGGCAGCCTTCTGCCCTCCCATGTTCATTTGAAAATATGTATTCTCCCTGCAGTTGTTGTCCCCAGATGAGAGTTCCCTTGTGCTGCCTCAGTTGAATCTCCTTTACTTGACAGAGATATGCCTGAGCAGCGGCCCTCCCCAGCCCTATCCCAAATCATACTTATTTTGCATAGGAGATACCATGGTCATGAAGATTGTTCTCCTAGGGTGAGGTTCATTCATTGCATTCTGGGTATGCTGACCCCTGTGATTTCCCCAAATGTGGGAAACTCGACTGCATTATTTGTGGTAGTGGGGGACTGTGTTTGTGCTTTCCTCTGGTCAGCTCTGGTAAAAGTCAGATTTCTTTGTCTCAGATCTTCCTCTAGCCTTGTTCTTCTTTCGAGAGTTCCCTTGTGCTGCCTCAGTTGGATCTCCTTCACTTGACAGGGGGGTGCCCGAGCAGCGACCCTCCCCAGCTCTAGCCCAACTCCTACTTACCTGCCAGGTGAGATACTATGATCATGTAGGTGCTTCTCCCAGGGCAAGGCTCACCCATTGCACTCTGGGTGTGCTGCCCCTTTGAATTCCCCAAATGTGGGAAACTTGACTGCATAATTTGTGTTTCCCCTGGTCGGCTCTCATATAATTCAGATCTCTTTGTCTCAGGTCTCTCTCCTGCCTAGTTTGCTGACTGTTTCCACTTCTCTTTTCTTGAGCCGCTCCCTTCTATGCCCTTGCGCACTACCCTGACTTCTCCCGTCTGCTTACTTTGTGCCTTCCAACGCACAATGCGAACTACAGGTAGTGCTGCAGGGCCCACACCCTTTTAGTTGCCTTACAGAGCAGCTCTGGAGCTGTTACAGTGCCCAGCTGCTGCAAGAAATCAGCTTGAATGCTTCAGGGGCTGGGGCATGGCCAACATGAGCCCCACACCGAAGGAGGGTGGGGGTGTTTAATGCGAACTAGGGGTCATCCAAGCGCAGCAAAAGGCCGCCATGCCCTGCATACCCCTTTTCTCTTTTCATATGCAGATAAGGGTTCCAGCCAACTTTGGCCCACTGCTTGGATGACATCACCGTATGCAATTCCATCTTCTGCAGACCTTCCCCAAGGAATGCTTGTACTAGTTGTTGCATTTGGTTTGTTGTTTGGGGGTGCTTCAGTATTAGGCAGCCTTCTGCCCTCCCATGTTCATCTGAAAATATGTGTTCTCCCTGCAGTTGTTGTCCCCAGATGAGAGTTCCCTTGTGCTGCCTCAGTTGAATCTCCTTTACTTGACAAGGGAGGCATTTTGGATTTTTTCTTTGGGTACCCCTACACCTGATGGTCTGATTGAGAGCATCGAACTGAACAACATTGGCAGTCTCTGAAGATTTTATCTATTGATTTACCTAATATATTATTTATTGAATATCCATTTATTGTATGTTTAATAAATAAACAAAATTATTAGAAGTAGCTATTTTGGGAACAGCATTCCTCTTAGTATGAAACTGTATAATCCTGTTGTGTGTGTTCCTTTAAAGTTCTTTAGTAAAATCCACTAGTAATGATGAACATCAGATTTCTTCCTCCATCCTCTTTTTACACTTTCTCTTGGTTCTATATATATATATATTTTTTATTTTTTTATTTTTTTTCCCTCCTTCTCCCAAAAGGCCCCCCTCCCTCCCCCCCCCCCTCCCTGTTTTAAATTTTTACATCTTTAAATCTTTAAATCTTCGAATCCTTAAATTGTCTGTTTAATAATTATTCTTTCTTCAATTCTTTTTGTTGTTTAAGCAGCAATGTAATTATTCCAGGGGTTAAAATAATGAAATATAGAAATAATATTAACAAAAATTAAAGGTAAAAATGAATTGATAGAATGATCCCATTAAAAGTAAATAAATAATATGGATGTTAAGCTGAGCGGGTTGGATTCGAACATGGGACTCGCTGCATAGAGTGCAGGTGATGTTTCCCCTGCGCCACAAGAGCTGCTTTAGTAGTGTGTTGGATTTATGTTACCCTAAAAGGTTTTATATAAGTAAATGGGGATCCTTAGTGCTGGGTCTCTGAATTATGTGTATGTGATTATAGAGATGAGGTATTGATTGAAAGATTAGAGCAGGCCTGGCCAACCTGTGGCTCTCCAGATGTTGTGAAACTACACATCCCAGCATGCATTGCCACAGTTTTAGCATTCCCTAATAGCAAAACTGTGGCAAAGCATGATGGGACTTGTAGTTTTACAACAGCTGGAGAGCCACAGGTTGGCCAGGCCTGGATTAGAGGTTAATCTGTATATAGATTATATATTTTCTGTTATTTTTTAAACCACCTTGTTGCTTATTTTATTATTATTTTTAATCACCATGTTGCTTATTTTTATATTATGAAATGCCTTTATATGTGCAATTGCAATTAGAAAGTTGTTCCATATGTGAGTCATTACATGTATGCATCCAATTAGTACATGTATATATCCAATCAACTAATTAGTAATGCTATTGGTCCGGTGCATTTTAAAAAGAGCCTGCTAGGCTGCTGATGTATCCTCTGACGAAACCGCTCTTGGATAACAGCGGAGAAACGCGTAAGGAAGGTGACTACCAGACACTCTGATTGCTGAGATATAAGCCCATTCATGAACGAGCTACATCACGGCGGACGTCTGATGTAAAGACAGCGGTGAAGGGGAAAAAGCAATTTGAGACCGAGCAAAAGGAGGTCTCTACCCCACGGCAGGGAGGAATATCCCGACCGCGAGTGCCAATAAGATCCAGCCACGGTTAACGACTGAGGCAGCATAAGGAAACTCTCATCTGGGGACAACAACTGCAGGGAGAACACATATTTTCAGATGAACATGGGAGGGCAGAAGGCTGCCTAATACTGAAGCACCCCCAAACAACAAACCAAATGCAACAACTAGTGCAAGCATTCCTGGGGGAAGGCCTGCAGCAGATGGATTTGCATATGGTGATGTCATCCAAGCAGTGGGTCAAAGTTGGCGTCAACCCTCGTCTGCATATGAAAAGAGAAAAGGGGCGTGCAGGGCATGGCGGCCTTTTGCGGCGCTTGGATGACCCCTAGTTCACATTAAACACCTCCACCCTCCTTCGGTGTGGGGCTCATGTTGGCTATGCCCCAGCCCCTGAAGCATTCAAGCTGATTTCTTGCAGCAGCTGGGCACTGTAACAGCTCCAGAGCTGCTCTGTAAGGCAAGTAAAAGGGCGTGGGCCCTGCAGCACTACCTGTAGTTTGTATTGTGCGTTGGAAGGCACAAAGTAAGCAGACTGGAGAAGTCAGGATAGTGAGCAAGGGCATAGAAGGGAGTGGCTCAAGAAAAGAGAAGTGGAAACAGACAGCAAACTAGGCTGGAGAGAGACCTGAGACAAAGAGATCTATATTATACGAGAGCCGACCAGGGGAAACACAAATTATGCAGTCAAGTGTCCAACATTTGGGGAAACCGCAGGAGCAGCACACCCAGAGTGCAATGGGTGAGCCTTGCCCTGGGAGAAGCACCTTCATGATCATAGTATCTCACCTGGCAGGTAAGTAGGAGTTGGGCTAGAGCTGGGGAGGGTCGCTGCTCGGGCACCCCCCTGTCAAGTGAAGGAGATCCAACTGAGGCAGCACAAGGGAACTCTCGAAAGAAGAACAAGGCTAGAGGAAGATCTGAGATAAAGAAATCTGACTTTTACCAGAGCTGACCAGAGGAAAGCACAAACACAGTACCTCACTACCACAAATAATGCAGTCCAGTTTCCCACATTTGGGGAAATCACAGGGATCAGCATACCCAGAATGCAATGAATGAACCTCACCCTGGGAGAACAATCTTCATGACCATGGTATCTCCTATGCAAAATAAGTATGATTTGAGATAGGGCTGGGGAGGGCTGCTGCTCAGGCACATCTCTGTCAAGAATTTATAAAGTCTATACATATATATAACCAAATGTCAATATATATATATATATAGAACCCAGCGCTCCTATCAAAACTTATCTATTTCACCAATTTGTTGCTTATTTAATCTTTATACATCTATTAATTTTTACCATATATTATAAAATACTCTAGGGCAGGGGTGTCAAACCCATTGGCCGCATGCCGCCCCCAATGCATCATTTTGTGGCCCACAGGCCGGGGTCCGACAGGGGTCCTTTTGTGGCCCGATCACCTTGCTTAGAGCGAGGGCAGGAGAGTGCAGCCAGAGTCTTTGCTTTCTATGTGCGGCACCATCTTCCCGAAGAGATCACCGGGAAGATAGTGCCCCTTCCACTGGCTACAGCACAGGTATACTGGGGTGGGGTAGCAAACTGGGGGCCCCAATGGGCCCCTCCAGCAGTCCCTCTACCAAAACACGTCTTTTGGTGGTTTTGCGGTGTTGTTATAACTACATGGTGACGATACTGTAGCACAGAGATTTTCAACCATTTACAACTCACGTCACACAGAACAAGATTTAAATATTGACAAGGCACACTGAAATATAATGGTGATGCATGGTGCAGTATCGTGTCCTAGGATGTCATGTCGCAGCTTCTCCATAGGTAACGCCTGAACAGGCCCGGTGACAGGGGGGACAAAGGGGACACTTGTTCAGGGCTCCAAGTATTAAGAACAGAAATAATGGGGCCACAGTGCCAATATTGCTTTTTAAAGTGTATCCACCAACTGCTCAATTTAAGCAGGAAAACAATTAACAGGCCAACTAAACCCTCCCCCCTCCTTTTACCCCATCACTTTGTCCAGTCCCTGTGGTCCATACTGTATTGCCATTATTATGCATGTTGCTGTGCTGGCCCTTTTCTGAATGTCCCTGCCACCGCCACCGAAGAGCTGGATAGCCCAGTATGAAAACCACCTGCCGGCCTCACTGACGGTCCGAGTCAAAGGCTCCATTTTTTTTTAAAGATCCCTCTGCCAAGTTAAGGGGGGGTTGAGGGGGCCCCAGAGATATCAGTGTACTGGGCCCCGAGATTTCTGTTGCTGACCCTGACCCTCAGGGGCGTATCTACCCCTTGGCCAGGATGGCACTTGCCAGGGGCACCATCCAGCTGTGCCAACCGTGGCTAAGGGATAGAGTTCTGCTGTCTCAAAAGGGCGCTATGGCAATCAGCGTGGGACTGACCAATTAGACGGTGAGGGAAGGATACTGAAATTGTCCCAACCCTGTTACAGTTTGAAACGCCCCTCAACTGCTGTCCACTGCTTCACTCCTAGCTCTGCCCCTTTGAAATTATTAATCCCTACCCCCCGGTAGGCGGAGTTCTCCAGGCCCATACTCAGGAGTCACCACTGCTGTACATTATGTGCCGGTTGTAGAGGCTGAGCGGGGAACATCAGAGAACGCCACAAATTACACAGTGGGCAAGGAGATGGCTGGAGACAGCTGCACAGCCATGCCTTGCAAGTTCGAGAGAGCTGTTGAATTTCAGCACTTCAAGTCAGAGCCTGCTGCCCAAGCAGTCCGTGACAGTTAGTGTCGAGGAGGGGGGGATTTGTGCATGTGTGCTATCAGTGTGTGTGTGGGGGGGTGGAGGATGTGTGTGACTGTGAGGGAGCTGTCAGTGTCAGTGGGGAGAGGAGCAGGAGGGAGTTGTCAGTGTGTGGAAGTGATGAGAGTTGTCAGTACTGGGGAAATGTGTGTGTGTGTGTGTGTGTGTACTAGATTTAGGAGTGTGTGTTTGTGAGAGGTTTCAGTTGGGGAATTAGAGTTCATACAGTAATTAAATGTTTTCATATTGAGAACTACATCTCCCAGCATATACAGTGTGCTGGGGATGCTAACAAGCTTTATTTAAAAGTTTAAAAAACATTGCTTTTATGACTGCAATGGTTAAAAAGGGAGAGCTATAAATCAATTTATCAGTGAATGATCGCAGTTTGAGCTGTTACATTTTACTGAACCACCTATCCCTCCACACTCACTACCTGTCCTCAGGATACATTTACCATCCCGGCAGACGGTATACCGGCGGTCATTTGACCGATGTTGGAATCCTGACACCACTTGGGAGACTGGTGCCGGCACACAGACAGCCAACATCCCGTAGGCGAGTATTGGAGGGAGGGTTAGGACCGGGGGAGGGGGTGTTAGGGAAGGCACTAGGAGGTGGGTTAGTCCTAGCTGCCACCCCCTGAGGGTTAGCCCTATCCGCCAACCCCCCCCAGAGGGTTAGGATTAGGATTAGGTATCATGTGACTGCTGGAATCCCGAGCGCCGGATGCCATACCCAACCCCCTTTACTTTTTCAGGCATTTCTATCTCTCCTCTCTCTATGGTGTTCCGATTGCCCACTTTCCCTTGTGCTTTTCTCTCTCTCTCTCTCTCCTTTGTTTAGAGCATCAGTTTCTGTAGTCCACTTTATCCTTATTTTCTCTAACGTCCTAAGTGGATGCTGGGGACTCCGTAAGGACCATGGGGAATAGCGGCTCCGCAGGAGACTGGGCACATCTAAAGAAAGCTTTAGGACTAGCTGGTGTGCACTGGCTCCTCCCCCTATGACCCTCCTCCAAGCCTCAGTTAGATTTCTGTGCCCGACGAGAAGGGTGCACACTAGGGGCTCTCCTGAGCTTCTTAGTGAAAGTTTTAGTTTAGGTTTGTTATTTTCAGTGAGACCTGCTGGCAACAGGCTCACTGCATCGAGGGACTAAGGGGAGAAGAAGGGAACTCACCTGCGTGCAGAGTGGATTGGGCTTCTTGGCTACTGGACATTAGCTCCAGAGGGACGATCACAGGTCCAGCCTGGATGGGTCCCGGAGCCGCGCCGCCGGCCCCCTTACAGAGCCAGAAGAGCGAAGAGGTCCGGAAAAATCGGCGGCAGAAGACGTTCCTGTCTTCAATAAGGTAGCGCACAGCACTGCAGCTGTGCGCCATTGCTCTCAGCACACTTCATACTCCGGTCACTGAGGGTGCAGGGCGCTGGGGGGGGCGCCCTGAGACGCAATAAAACACGACAGAAATACCTTACATGGCAAAAAATACATCACATATAGCTCCTGGGCTATATGGATGCATTTAACCCCTGCCAAAATATACAAAAAACCGGGAGATAAGGCCGCCGGAAAGGGGGCGGAGCCTATCTCCTCAGCACACTGGCGCCATTTTCCCTCACAGCTCAGTTGGAGGGAAGCTCCCCTGGCTCTCCCCTGCAGTCACTACACTACAGAAAGGGTTAAAAAAGAGAGGGGGGCACTAATTAGGCGCAGTATTAAAACATACAGCAGCTATAAGGGGAAAAACACTTATATAAGGTTATCCCTGTATATATATAGCGCTCTGGTGTGTGCTGGCATACTCTCCCTCTGTCTCCCCAAAGGGCTAGTGGGGTCCTGTCCTCTATCAGAGCATTCCCTGTGTGTGTGCTGTGTGTCGGTACGTTTGTGTCGACATATATGAGGAGAAAAATGATGTGGAGACGGAGCAGAGTGTCTGTAACAGTGATGTCACCCCCTAGGGGGTCGACACCTGAGTGGATGTACTGTTGAAAATTACGTGACAGTGTCAGCTCTATATAAAAACAGTGGTTGACATGAGACAGCCGGCTACTCAGCTTGTGCCTGTCCAGACGTCTCATAGGCCGTCAGGGGCTCTAAAGCGGCCGTTACCTCAGATGGCAGATACAGACGCCGACACGGATACTGACTCCTGTGTCGACGGTGAAGAGACAACCGTGATTTCCAGTAGGGCCACACGTTACATGATTGATACAATGGAAAATGTTTTTATACATTTCTGATAATACGAGTACCACCAAAAAGGGGTATTATGTTCGGTGGGGGAAAAACTACCTGTAGTTTTCCTAAATCTGAAAAATAAAATGAGGTGTGTGATGATGCGTGGGTTTCCCCCCGATAACACTTGATAATTTCTTAAAAAGTATTGGCTGCATACCCTTTCCCGCCAGAGGTTAGGGTGCGTTGGGAAACACCCCCTAGGGGGGATAAGGCGCTCACACGCTTGTAAGAACAAGGGCTCTACCCTCTCATGAGATGGCCGCCCTTAAGGATCCTGCTGATAGAAAGCAGGAGGGTATCCAAAAATGTATTTACACACATACTGGTGTTATACTGCGACCAGCTATCGCCTCAGCCTGGAGGTGCAGTGCTGGGTTGGCATGGTCGGATTCCCTGACTGGAAATATTGATATCCTAGATAAGGATAGTATATTATTGCCTATAGAGCATTTAAAAGATGCATTTCTATATATGCATGATGCACAGCGGAATAATTGCCGACTGGCATCAAGTATAAGTGCGTTGTCCAATTCTACCAGTAAAATGGTCAGGTGATGCGGATTCCAAACGGCATTTGGAAGTATTGCCTTTGAAAGGGGACATTTGGGGTCGTCCTTTAGACCTGGTGGCCACGGCAACAGCTGGGAAATCCACGTTTGTACCCCAGGTCGCCTCTCAAAATAAGACGCCGTATTATCAGGCGCAGTCCTTTGTTGGCAAGCGGACAAAAGGTTCCTCTTTTCTGCTCGTGACAGACGGAGAGGAAAAAGGCTGCAGAGATCAGCCAGTTCCCAGGAACAGAAACCCTTTCCCGCCTCTGCCAAGCCCTCAGTATGACGCTAGGGCTATACAAGCTCAGGCACGGTGGGGGCCCGTTCTCAATGAATTTCAGTGCGCAGTGGGCTCACTCGCAAGTAGACCCCTGGATCCTTCAGGTAATATCTCAGGGGTACATATTGGAATTCGAGACGTCTCCCCCTCGCCGTTTCCAAAAGTTGGCTTTACCGACGTCTCCCTCTGACAGGGAGGCAGTTTTGGAAGCCATTCACAAGCTGTATTCCCAGCAGGTGATAATCAAGGTACCCCTCCTGCAACAGGGAACGGGGTATTATTCCACACTATTGTGGTACCGAAGCCAGACGGCTCGGTGAGACCGATTCTAAATCTAAAATCTAAAATCTTTGAACACTTACATACAGAGGTTCAAATTCAAGATTGAGTCACTCAGAGTAGTGATTGCGAACCTGGAAGAAGGGGACTACATGATGTCTCGGGACATCAAGGATGCTTACCTTCATGTCAAAATTTACCCTTCTCACCAAGGGTACCTCAGGTTATGGTACAGAACTGTCACTATCAGTTCAGACGCTGCCGTAGGGATGGTCCACGGCACCCCGGGTCTTTACCAAGGTAATGGACGAAATGATATCCCTTCGAAGGAAGGGAATTTTAGTTATCCCTTACTTGGACGATTCCCTGATAAGGGTAAGATCCAGGGAACAGTTGGAGGTCGGTGTAGCACTATCTCAGGTAGTGTTGCGGCAGCACGATTGGATTCTCAATATTCCAAAATCGCTGCTGGTTCCGACGACTTGTCTTCTGTTTCCTAGGGATGATCCTGGACACAGTCCAGAAAAAAGGTGTTTCTCCCGGAAGAGAAAGCCAGGGAGTTATCCGAGCTAATCAGGAACCTCCTAAAACCGAACCAAGTCTCAGTGCATCAATGCACAAGGGTTCTGGGAAAAAATGATGGCTTCATACGAAGCAATCCCATTCGTTAGATTCCACGCAAGAACTTTCCAGTGGAACCTACTGGACAAATGGTCCGGGTCGCATTTTCAGATGCATCAGCGGATAACCCTGTCACCAAGGACAAGGGTATCCATCCTGTGGTGGTTGCAGAGTGCTCATCTTCTAGAGGGCTGCAGATTCGGCATTCAGGACTGGGTCCTGGTGACCACGGATGCCAGCCTGCGAGGCTGGGGAGCAGTCACACAGGGAAGGAATATCCAGGGCTTAGGGTCAAGCCGGGATACATCACTTCACATAAATATCCTGAAGCTAAGGGCCATTTACAATGCTCTAAGCTTAGCAAGACCTCTGCTTCAAGGTCAGCCGGTGTTGATCCAGTCGGACAACATCATGGCAGTCACCCACGTAAACAGACAGGGTGGCACAAGAAGCAGGAGGGCAATGGCAGAAGCTGCAAGGATTCTTCGCTGGGCGGAAAATCATGTGATAGCACTGTCAATAGTATTCATTCCGGGAGTGGACAACTGGGAAGCAGACTTCCTCAGCACGACCTCCACCCGGGAGAGTGGGGACTTCACCCAGAAGTCGTCCACATGATTAAAAAACTCGACAGGTATTGCGCCAGGTCAAGAGACCCTCAGGCAATAGTTGTAGACGCTCTGGTAACACCGTGGGTGTACCAGTCAGTATATGTGTTCCCTCCTCTGCCTCTCATACCCAAGGTACTGAGATTGATAAGATGGAGAGGAGAAAGCACTATATTCGTGGCTCCGGATTGGCCAAGAAGGACTTGGTAACCGGAACTTCAAGAGATGCTCACGGAGGATCCGTGGCCTCTACCTCTAAGAAGGGACCTGCTCCAGCAAGGACCCTGTCTGTTCCAAGACTTACCGCGGCTGCGTTTGACGGCATGGCGGTTGAACACCGGATCCTGAAGGAAAAAAGGCATTCCGGATGAAGTCATCCCTATCCTGATCAATAGCCAGGAAGGATGTAACCGCAAAAAACATTATCACCGCAATTGGCGAAAATATGTTGCGTAGTGCGAGGCCAGTAAGGCCCGACGGAGGAAATTCAACTGGGTCGATTCCTACATTTCCTGCAAACAGGAGTGTTTATGGGCCTGAAATTGGGGTCCATTAAGGTTCAGATTTCGGCCCTGTCAATTTTCTTCCAAAAAAGAACTAGCTTCAGTCCCTGAAGTTTAGACGTTTGTAAAAGGGGTACTGCATATACAGCCTCCTTTTGTGCCTCCAGTGGCAATTTGGGATCTCAATGTAGTTTGGGTTCCAAAAGTCACATTGGTTTGAACCACTTAAATCTGTGGAGTTAAAATATCTCACATGGAAAGTGGTCATGCTGTTGGCCCTGGCCTCGGCCAGGCGCGTGTCAGAATTGGCGGCTTTATCCTGTGAAAGCCCTTATCTGATTTTCCATTCGGACAGGGCGGAATTGAGGACTCGTCCTCAGTTTCTCCCTAAGGTGGTTCCAGCGTTTTCACCTGAACCAACCTATTGTGGTGCCTGCGGCTACTAGGGACTTGGAGGAATCCAGGTTGCTGGATGTTGTCAGGGCCCTGAAAAAGATGTTTCCAGGACGGCTGGAGTCAGGAAATCTGACTCGCTGTTTATCCTGTATGCACCCAACATGCTGGGTGTTTCTGCTTCTAAGCAGACTATTGCTCGTTGGATTGTAGTGCAATTCAGCTTGCACATTCTGTGGCAGGCCTGCCACAGCTAAAATCTGTAAAAGCCCGTTCCACAAGGAAAGTGGGCTCATCTTGGGCGGCTGCCCGAGGGGTCTCGGCTTTACAACTTTGCCGAGCAGCTACTTGGTCAGGGGCAAACACGTTTGCTAAATTCTACAAATTTGATACCCTGGCTGAGGAGGACCTGGAGTTCTCTCATTCGGTGCTGCAGAGTCATCCGCACTCTCCCGCCCGTTTGGGAGCTTTGGTATAATCCCCATGGTCCTTACGGAGTCCCCAGCATCCACTTAGGACGTTAGAGAAAATAAGAATTTACTTACCGATAATTCTATTTCTCATAGTCCGTAGTGGATGCTGGGTGCCCATCCCAAGTGCGGATTGTCTGCAATACTTGTACATAGTTATTGTTACAAAAATCGGGTTATTATTGTTGGGAGCCATCTTTTCAGAGGCTCCTCTGTTATCATACTGTTAACTGGGTTCAGATCACAAGTTATACGGTGTGATCGGTGTGGCTGGTATGAGTCTTACCCGGGATTCAAAATCCTTCCTTATTGTGTACGCTCGTCCGGGCACAGTATCCTAACTGAGGCTTGGAGGAGGGTCATAGGGGGAGGAGCCAGTGCACACCAGCTAGTCCTAAAGCTTTCTTTAGATGTGCCCAGTCTCCTGCGGAGCCGCTATTCCCCATGGTCCTTACGGAGTCACCAGCATCCACTACGGACTATGAGAAATAGAATTATCGGTAAGTAAATTCTTATTTTTTCCAGTGTTTCACTATCTCTCTGATGTATGGTCTAGAGGGATCAGTAATGCATTGTACTGTATAGAGGCGTCAGGGATGTAGCGTAGGGTATAGAGGCGTCAGGGATGTAGCGTAGGTTATAGAGGCATCAGGAATGTAGCGTAGGGAATAGAGGCATCAGGGATGTAGCGTAGGGTATAGAGGCGTCAGGGATGTAGCATAGGGAATAGAGGCGTCAGGGATGTAGCGTAGGGAATAGAGGCGTCTGGGATTTAGCTTAGGGAATATAGGCATCAGGGATGTACTAGCAGGTATATAGAGGTCAGTGTACTGTATAGAGGGTAGAGATGAGCGGGTTCGGTTCCTCGGAATCCGAACCCGCCCGAACTTCAGGTTTTTTTACACGGGGCCGAGCGACTCGGATCTTCCCGCCTTGCTCGGTTAACCCGAGCGCGCCCGAACGTCATCATCCCGCTGTCGGATTCTCGCGAGGCTCGTATTCTATCGCGAGACTCGGATTCTATATAAGGAGCCGCGCGTCGCCGCCATTTTCACACGTGCATTGAGATTGATAGGGAGAGGACGTGGCTGGCGTCCTCTCCGTTTAGACTAGAGTACTAGAGAGAGACACAAATTTTGGGGAGCATATTATTAGGAGGAGTACTACTTGCTGCTGATAGTGTGACCAGTGACCACCAGTTTAATTAATCCGTTCTCTGCCTGAAAAAAAACGATACACAGTGTGACACAGTCACATACCATATCTGTGCTCAGCCCAGTGTGCTGCATTATATGTAATACTGTATATCATTATCTGACTGTGCTGAGTGCTCACTGCTCACACAGCTTAATTGTGGGGGAGACTGGGGAGCAGTTATAGCAGGAGTACATATTTTAAGTACAGTGCACACTTTTGCTGCCAGAGTGCCACTGCCAGTGTGACTGACCAGTGACCACTGACCACCAGTATTGTGATTGTCTGCTGACCACCAGTATATTGTGATTGTCTGCCTGAAAAAGTAAAACACTCGTCGTGTGGTGTTTTTATAAACGCATTCTGCAGACAGTGTCCAGCAGGTCCGTCATTACATAATATATACCTGTCCGGCTGCAGTACTAGTGTGATATATATATATATTTTAATTTTATCTCATTATCATCCAGTCTATATTAGCAGCAGACACAGTACGGTAGTCCACGGCTGTAGCTACCTCTGTGTCGGCAGTCGCTCGTCCATCCATAATTGTATACCACCTACCCGTGGTTTTTTTTTTTTCTATCTTCTTGATACTAGTAGCTTACTTTAGGAGTCTGCAGTGCTGAGTCTGACAGACAGTGTCCAGCAGGTCCGTCATTACATAATATATACCTGTCCGGCTGCAGTACTAGTGTGATATATAATATATATATATTTTAATTTTATCTCATTATCATCCAGTCTATATTAGCAGCAGACACAGTACGGTAGTCCACGGCTGTAGCTACCTCTGTGTCGGCAGTCGCTCGTCCATCCATAATTGTATACCACCTACCTGTGGTTTTTTTTTTTTCTATCTTCTTGATACTAGTAGCTTACTTTAGGAGTCTGCAGTGCTGACAGACAGTGTCCAGCAGGTCCGTCATTACATAATATATACCTGTCCGGCTGCAGTACTAGTGTGATATATATATATATATATATATTTTAATTTTATCTCATTATCATCCAGTCTATATTAGCAGCAGACACAGTACGGTAGTCCACGGCTGTAGCTACCTCTGTGTCGGCAGTCGCTCGTCCATCCATAATTGTATACCACCTACCCGTGGTTTTTTTTTTTTCTATCTTTTTGATACTAGTAGCTTACTTTAGGAGTCTGCAGTGCTGACAGACAGTGTCCAGCAGGTCCGTCATTACATAATATATACCTGTCCGGCTGCAGTACTAGTGTGATATATATATATATATTAATTTTATCTCATTATCATCCAGTCTATATTAGCAGCAGACACAGTACGGTAGTCCACGGCTGTAGTTACCTCTGTGTCGGCAGTCGCTCGTCCATCCATAATTGTATACCACCTACCCGTGGTTTTTTTTTTTCTATCTTCTTGATACTAGTAGCTTACTTTAGGAGTCTGCAGTGCTGACAGACAGTGTCCAGCAGGTCCGTCATTACATAATATATACCTGTCCGGCTGCAGTACTAGTGTGATATATATATATATATATATATTTTAATTTTATCTCATTATCATCCAGTCTATATTAGCAGCAGACACAGGCCCTCATTCCGAGTTGATCGCTCGCAAGGTGATTTTAGCAGAGTTACACACGCTAAGCCGCCGCCTACTGGGAGTGAATCTTAGCTTCTTAAAATTGCGACCGATGTATTCGCAATATTGCGATTACAAACTACTTAGCAGTTTCAGAGTAGCTTCAGACTTACTCGGCATCTGCGATCAGTTCAGTGCTTGTCGTTCCTGGTTTGACGTCATAAACACACCCAGCGTTCGCCCAGACACTCCTCCGTTTCTCCGGCCACTCCTGCGTTTTTTCTGGAAACGGTAGCGTTTTTAACCACACGCCCCTGAAACGCCGTGTTTCCGCCCAGTAACACCCATTTCCTGTCAATCACATTACGATCGCCGGAGCGAAGAAAAAGCCGTGAGTAAAAATACTATCTTCATTGTTAAATTACTTGGCGCAGTCGCAGTGCGAATATTGCGCATGCGTACTAAGCGGAATTTCACTGCGATGCGATGAAATATACCGAGCGAACGACTCGGAATGAGGGCCACAGTACGGTAGTCCACGGCTGTAGCTACCTCTGTGTCGGCAGTCGCTCGTCATCCATAAGTATACTAGTATCCATCCATCTCCATTGTTTACCTGAGGTGCCTTTTAGTTGTGCCTATTAAAATATGGAGAACAAAAATGTTGAGGTTCCAAAAATAGGGAAAGATCAAGATCGACTTCCACCTCGTGCTGAAGCTGCTGCCACTAGTCATGGCCGAGACGATGAAATGCCAGCAACGTTGTCTGCCAAGGCCGATGCCCAATGTCATAGTACAGAGCATGTAAAATCCAAAACACCAAATATCAGTAAAAAAAGAACTCAAAAATCTAAAATAAAATTGTCGGAGGAGAAGCGTAAACTTGCCAATATGCCATTTACCACACGGAGTGGCAAGGAACGGCTGAGGCCCTGGCCTATGTTCATGGCTAGTGGTTCAGCTTCACATGAGGATGGAAGCACTCAGCCTCTCGCTAGAAAAATGAAAAGACTCAAGCTGGCAAAAGCACAGCAAAGAACTGTGCGTTCTTCGAAATCCCAAATCCACAAGGAGAGTCCAATTGTGTCGGTTGCGATGCCTGACCTTCCCAACACTGGACGTGAAGAGCATGCGCCTTCCACCATTTGCACGCCCCCTGCAAGTGCTGGAAGGAGCACCCGCAGTCCAGTTCCTGATAGTCAGATTGAAGATGTCAGTGTTGAAGTACACCAGGATGAGGAGGATATGGGTGTTGCTGGCGCTGGGGAGGAAATTGACCAGGAGGATTCTGATGGTGAGGTGGTTTGTTTAAGTCAGGCACCCGGGGAGACACCTGTTGTCTGTGGGAGGAATATGGCCATTGACATGCCTGGTGAAAATACCAAAAAAATCAGCTCTTCGGTGTGGAAGTATTTCAACAGAAATGCGGACAACAGGTGTCAAGCCGTGTGTTGCCTTTGTCAAGCTATAATAAGTAGGGGTAAGGACGTTAACCACCTCGGAACATCCTCCCTTATACGTCACCTGCAGCGCATTCATAATAAGTCAGTGACAAGTTCAAAAACTTTGGGCGACAGCGGAAGCAGTCCACTGACCAGTAAATCCCTTCCTCTTGTAACCAAGCTCACGCAAACCACCCCACCAACTCCCTCAGTGTCAATTTCCTCCTTCCCCAGGAATGCCAATAGTCCTGCAGGCCATGTCACTGGCAATTCTGACGAGTCCTCTCCTGCCTGGGATTCCTCCGATGCATCCTTGCGTGTAACGCCTACTGCTGCTGGCGCTGCTGTTGTTGCTGCTGGGAGTCGATGGTCATCCCAGAGGGGAAGTCGTAAGCCCACTTTTACTACTTCCACCAAGCAATTGACTGTCCAACAGTCCTTTGCGAGGAAGATGAAATATCACAGCAGTCATCCTGTTGCAAAGCGGATAACTGAGGCCTTGACAACTATGTTGGTGTTAGACGTGCGTCCGGTATCCGCCGTTAGTTCACAGGGAACTAGACAATTTCTTGAGGTAGTGTGCCCCCGTTACCAAATACCATCTAGGTTCCACTTCTCTAGGCAGGCGATACCGAGAATGTACACGGACGTCAGAAAAAGACTCACCAGTGTCCTAAAAAATGCAGCTGTACCCAATGTCCACTTAACCACGGACATGTGGACAAGTGGAGCAGGGCAGGGTCAGGACTATATAACTGTGACAGCCCACTGGGTAGATGTATGGACTCCCGCCGCAAGAACAGCAGCGGCGGCACCAGTAGCAGCATCTCGCAAACGCCAACTATTTCCTAGGCAGGCTACGCTTTGTATCACCGGTTTCCAGAATACGCACACAGCTGAAAACCTCTTACGGCAACTGAGGAAGATCATCGCGGAAGGGCTTACCCCAATTGGACTCTCCTGTGGATTTGTGGCATCGGACAACGCCAGCAATATTGTGTGTGCATAAAATATGGGCAAATTCCAGCACGTCCCATGTTTTGCACATACCTTGAATTTGGTGGTGCAGAATTATTTAAAAAACGAGAGGGGCATGCAAGAGATGCTGTCGGTGGCCAGAAGAATTGCGGGACACTTTCGGCGTACAGGCACCACGTACAGAAGACTGGAGCAACACCAAAAACGCCTGAACCTGCCCTGCCATCATCTGAAGCAAGAAGTGGTAACGAGGTGGAATTCAACCCTATATATGCTTCAGAGGTTGGAGGAGCAGCAAAAGGCCATTCAAGCCTATACAATTGAGCACGATATAGGAGGTGGAATGCACCTGTCTCAAGCGCAGTGGAGAATGATTTCAACGTTGTGCAAGGTTCTGCTGCCCTTTGAACTTGCCACACGTGAAGTCAGTTCAGACACTGCCAGCCTGAGTCAGGTCATTCCCCTCATCAGGCTTTTGCAGAAGAAGCTGGAGACATTGAAGGAGGAGCTAACACAGAGCGATTCCGCTAGGCATGTGGGACTTGTGGATGGAGCCCTTAATTCGCTTAACAAGGATTCACGGGTGGTCAATCCGTTGAAATCAGAGCACTACATTTTGGCCACCGTGCTCGATCCTAGATTTAAAACCTACCTTGGATCTCTCTTCCGGCACACACAAGTCTGCTGGGGTTCAAAGACCTGCTGGTGAGAAAATTGTCAAGTCAAGCGGAACGCGACCTGTCAACATCTCCTCCTTCACATTCTCCCGCAACTGGGGGTGCGAGGAAAAGGCTCAGAATTCCGAGCCCACCCGCTGGCGGTGATGCAGGGCAGTCTGGAGCGACTGCTGATGCTGACATCTGGTCCGGACTGAAGGACCTGACAACGATTACGGAGTCGGACATGTCGTCTACTGGCACTGCATATGATTCTCTCCCCATTGAAAGAATGGTGGAGGATTATATGAGTGACCGCATCCAAGTAGGCACGTCAGACAGTCCGTACTTATACTGGCAGGAAAAAGAGGCAATTTGGAGGCCCTTGCACAAACTGGCTTTATTCTACCTAAGTTGCCCTCCCACAAGTGTGTACTCCGAAAGAGTGTTTAGTGCCGCCGCTCACCTTGTCAGCAATCGGCGTATGAGGTTACTTCCAGAAAATGTGGAGAAGATGATGTTCATTAAAATGAATTATAATCAATTCCTCCGTGGAGACATTGACCAGCAGCAATTGCCTCCACAAAGTACACAGGGAGCTGAGATGGTGGATTCCAGTGGGGACGAATTGATAATCTGTGAGGAGGGGGATGTACACGGTGATATATCGGAGGATGATGATGAGGTGGACATCTTGCCTCTGTAGAGCCAGTTTGTGCAAGGAGAGATTAATTGCTTCTTTTTTGGTGGGGGTCCAAACCAACCCGTCATTTCAGTCACAGTCGTGTGGCAGACCCTGTCACTGAAATTATGGGTTGGTTGGTTAAAGTGTGCATGTCCTGTTTATACAACATAAGGGTGGGTGGGAGGGCCCAAGGACAATTCCATCTTGCACCTCTTTTTTCTTTCATTTTTCTTTGCGTCATGTGCTGTTTGGGGAGTATTTTTTTGAAGGGCCATCCTGCGTGACACTGCAGTGCCACTCCTAGATGGGCCAGGTGTTTGTGTCGGCCACTAGGGTCGCTTATCTTACTCACACAGCTACCTCATTGCGCCTCTTTTTTTCTTTGCGTCATGTGCTGTTTGGGGAGTGTTTTTTGGAAGGGCCATCCTGCGTGACACTGCAGTGCCACTCCTAGATGGGCCAGGTGTTTGTGTCGGCCACTAGGGTCGCTTATCTTACTCACACAGCTACCTCATTGCGCCTCTTTTTTTCTTTGCATCATATGCTGTTTGGGGAGTGTTTTTTGGAAGGGCCATCCTACGTGACACTGCAGTGCCACTCCTAGATGGGCCAGGTGTTTGTGTCGGCCGCTAGGGTCGCTTAGCTTACTCACACAGCTACCTCATTGCGCCTCTTTTTTTCTTTGCGTCTTGTGCTGTTTGGGGAGTGTTTTTTGGAAGGGCCATCCTGCGTGACACTGCAGTGCCACTCCAAGATGGGCCAGGTGTTTGTGTCGGCCACTAGGGTCGCTTAGCTTAGTCATCCAGCGACCTCGGTGCAAATTTTAGGACTAAAAATAATATTGTGAGGTGTGAGGCGTTCAGAATAGACTGAAAATGAGTGGAAATTATGGTTTTTGAGGTTAATAATACTTTGGGATCAAAATGACCCCCAAATTCTATGATTTAAGCTGTTTTTTAGTGTTTTTTGAAAAAAACACCCGAATCCAAAACACACCCGAATCCGACAAAAAAAATTTGGTGAGATTTTGCCAAAACGCGGTCGAACCCAAAACACGGCCGCGGAACCGAACCCAAAACCAAAACACAAAACCCGAAAAATTTCAAGTGCACATCTCTAATAGAGGGGTCAGTAATGCAGTGATGGTTATAGAAAGGTCAGTGATGTAGTGTAGGGTATAGAGGGGTCAGTTATGTAGTGTGGGGTAAAGAGGGGTCAGTAAAGATACTAAGCTGAAGTACTTAGAACTAGAGATGAGCGCCTGAAATTTTTCGGGTTTTGTGTTTTGGTTTTGGGTTCGGTTCCGCGGCCGTGTTTTGGGTTCGAACGCGTTTTGGCAAAACCTCACCGAATTATTTTTGTCGGATTCGGGTGTGTTTTGGATTCGGGTGTTTTTTTCCAAAAACACTAAAAAACAGCTTAAATCATAGAATTTGGGGGTCATTTTGATCCCAAAGTATTATTAACCTCAAAAACCATAATTTACACTCATTTTCAGTCTATTCTGAATACCTCACACCTCACAATATTATTTTTAGTCCTAAAATTTGCACCGAGGTCGCTGTGTGAGTAAGATAAGCGACCCTAGTGGCCGACACAAACACCGGGCCCATCTAGGAGTGGCACTGCAGTGTCACGCAGGATGTCCCTTCCAAAAAACCCTCCCCAAACAGCACATGACGCAAAGAAAAAAAGAGGCGCAATGAGGTAGCTGTGTGAGTAAGATTAGCGACCCTAGTGGCCGACACAAACACCGGGCCCATCTAGGAGTGGCACTGCAGTGTCACGCAGGATGGCCCTTCCAAAAAACCCTCCCCAAACAGCACATGACGCAAAGAAAAAAAGAGGCGCAATGAGGTAGCTGACTGTGTGAGTAAGATTAGCGACCCTAGTGGCCGACACAAACACCGGGCACATCTAGGAGTGGCACTGCAGTGTCACGCAGGATGTCCCTTCCAAAAAACCCTCCCCAAACAGCACATGACGCAAAGAAAAAAAGAGGCGCAATGAGGTAGCTGTGTGAGTAAGATTAGCGACCCTAGTGGCCGACACAAACACCGGGCCCATCTAGGAGTGGCACTGCAGTGTCACGCAGGATGTCCCTTCCAAAAAACCCTCCCCAATCAGCACATGATGCAAAGAAAAAGAAAAGAAAAAAGAGGTGCAAGATGGAATTATCCTTGGGCCCTCCCACCCACCCTTATGTTGTATAAACAAACAGGACATGCACACTTTAACCAACCCATCATTTCAGTGACAGGGTCTGCCACACGACTGTGACTGATATGACGGGTTGGTTTGGACCCCCCCCAAAAAAGAAGCAATTAATCTCTCCTTGCACAAACTGGCTCTACAGAGGCAAGATGTCCACCTCATCTTCACCCTCCGATATATCACCGTGTACATCCCCCTCCTCACAGATTATCAATTCGTCCCCACTGGAATCCACCATCTCAGCTCCCTGTGTACTTTGTGGAGGCAATTGCTGCTGGTCAATGTCTCCGCGGAGGAATTGATTATAATTCATTTTAATGAACATCATCTTCTCCACATTTTCTGGATGTAACCTCGTACGCCGATTGCTGACAAGGTGAGCGGCGGCACTAAACACTCTTTCGGAGTACACACTTGTGGGAGGGCAACTTAGGTAGAATAAAGCCAGTTTGTGCAAGGGCCTCCAAATTGCCTCTTTTTCCTGCCAGTATAAGTACGGACTGTGTGACGTGCCTACTTGGATGCGGTCACTCATATAATCCTCCACCATTCTATCAATGTTGAGAGAATCATATGCAGTGACAGTAGACGACATGTCCGTAATCGTTGTCAGGTCCTTCAGTCCGGACCAGATGTCAGCATCAGCAGTCGCTCCAGACTGCCCTGCATCACCGCCAGCGGGTGGGCTCGGAATTCTGAGCCTTTTCCTCGCACCCCCAGTTGCGGGAGAATGTGAAGGAGGAGATGTTGACAGGTCGCGTTCCGCTTGACTTGACAATTTTGTCACCAGCAGGTCTTTCAACCCCAGCAGACCTGTGTCTGCCGGAAAGAGAGATCCAAGGTAGGCTTTAAATCTAGGATCGAGCACGGTGGCCAAAATGTAGTGCTCTGATTTCAACAGATTGACCACCCGTGAATCCTTGTTAAGCGAATTAAGGGCTGCATCCACAAGTCCCACATGCCTAGCGGAATCGCTCCGTGTTAGCTCCTCCTTCAATGCCTCCAGCTTCTTCTGCAAAAGCCTGATGAGGGGAATGACCTGACTCAGGCTGGCAGTGTCTGAACTGACTTCACGTGTGGCAAGTTCAAAGGGCATCAGAACCTTGCACAACGTTGAAATCATTCTCCACTGCACTTGAGACAGGTGCATTCCACCTACTATATCGTGCTCAATTGTATAGGCTTGAATGGCCTTTTGCTGCTCCTCCAACCTCTGAAGCATATAGAGGGTTGAATTCCACCTCGTTACCACTTCTTGCTTCAGATGATGGCAGGGCAGGTTCAGTAGTTTTTGGTGGTGCTCCAGTTTTCTGTACGTGGTGCCTGTACGCCGAAAGTGTCCCGCAATTCTTCTGGCCACCGACAGCATCTCTTGCACGCCCCTGTCGTTTTTTAAAAAATTCTGCACCACCAAATTCAAGGTATGTGCAAAACATGGGACGTGCTGGAATTGGCCCAGATTTAATGCACACACAATATTGCTGGCGTTGTCCGATGCCACAAATCCACAGGAGAGTCCAATTGGGGTAAGCCATTCCGCGATGATCTTCCTCAGTTGCCGTAAGAGGTTTTCAGCTGTGTGCGTATTCTGGAAAGCGGTGATACAAAGCGTAGCCTGCCTAGGAAAGAGTTGGCATTTGCGAGATGCTGCTACTGGTGCCGCCGCTGCTGTTCTTGCGGCGGGAGTCCATACATCTACCCAGTGGGCTGTCACAGTCATATAGTCCTGACCCTGCCCTGCTCCACTTGTCCACATGTCCGTGGTTAAGTGGACATTGGGTACAGCTGCATTTTTTAGGACACTGGTGACTCTTTTTCTGAGGTCTGTGTACATTTTCGGTATCGCCTGCCTAGAGAAATGGAACCTAGATGGTATTTGGTACCGGGGACACAGTACCTCCAACAAGTCTCTAGTTGGCTCTGCAGTAATGATGGATACCGGAACCACGTTTCTCACCACCCAGGATGCCAAGGCCTCAGTTATCCGCTTTGCAGTAGGATGACTGCTGTGATATTTCATCTTCCTCGCAAAGGACTGTTGAACAGTCAATTGCTTACTGGAAGTAGTACAAGTGGGCTTACGACTTCCCCTCTGGGATGACCATCGACTCCCAGCGGCAACAACAGCAGCGCCAGCAGCAGTAGGCGTTACACGCAAGGATGCATCGGAGGAATCCCAGGCAGGAGAGGACTCGTCAGACTTGCCAGTGACATGGCCTGCAGGACTATTGGCATTCCTGGGGAAGGAGGAAATTGACACTGAGGGAGTTGGTGGGGTGGTTTGCGTGAGCTTGGTTACAAGAGGAAGGGATTTACTGGTCAGTGGACTGCTTCCGCTGTCACCCAAAGTTTTTGAACTTGTCACTGACTTATTATGAATGCGCTGCAGGTGACGTATAAGGGAGGATGTTCCGAGGTGGTTAACGTCCTTACCCCTACTTATTACAGCTTGACAAAGGGAACACACGGCTTGACACCTGTTGTCCGCATTTCTGGTGAAATACCTCCACACCGAAGAGCTGATTTTTTTGGTATTTTCACCTGGCATGTCAACGGCCATATTCCTCCCACGGACAACAGGTGTCTCCCCGGGTGCCTGACTTAAACAAACCACCTCACCATCAGAATCCTTCTGGTCAATTTCCTCCCCAGCGCCAGCAACACCCATATCCTCCTCATCCTGGTGTACTTCAACACTGACATCTTCAATCTGACTATCAGGAACTGGACTGCGGGTGCTCCTTCCAGCACTTGCAGGGGGCATGCAAATAGTGGAAGGCGCATGCTCTTCACGTCCAGTGTTGGGAAGGTCAGGCATCGCAAACGACACAATTGGACTCTCCTTGTGGATTTGGGATTTCAAAGAACGCACAGTTCTTTGCGGTGCTTTTGCCAGCTTGAGTCTTTTCAGTTTTCTAGCGAGAGGCTGAGTGCTTCCATCCTCATGTGAAGCTGAACCACTAGCCATGAACATAGGCCAGGGCCTCAGCCGTTCCTTGCCACTCCGTGTGGTAAATGGCATATTGGCAAGTTTACGCTTCTCCGACAATTTTATTTTAGGTTTTGGAGTCCTTTTTTTTCTGATATTTGGTGTTTTGGATTTGACATGCTCTGTACTATGACATTGGGCATCGGCCTTGGCAGACGACGTTGCTGGCATTTCATCGTCTCGGCCATGACTAGTGGCAGCAGCTTCAGCACGAGGTGGAAGTGGATCTTGATCTTTCCCTAATTTTGGAACCTCAACTTTTTTGTTCTCCATATTTTATAGGCAGAACTAAAAGGCACCTCAGGTAAACAATGGAGATGGATGGATTGGATACTAGTATACAATTATGGACGGACTGCCACGGTTAGGTGGTATAAAAAAACCACGGTTAGGTGGTATATATTGTAATACAATTATGGATGGACGGACTGCCTGCCGTGTGCCGACACAGAGGTAGCCACAGCCGTGAACTACCGCACTGTACACTGGTTGATAAAGAGATAGTAGTATACTCGTAACAACTAGTATGACTGACTATGACGGTATAAAGAATGAAAAAAAAACCACGGTTAGGTGGTATATATTATAATACAATTATGGATGGACGGACTGCCTGCCGACTGCCGACACAGAGGTAGCCACAGCCGTGAACTACCGCACTGTACACTGGTTGATAAAGAGATAGTAGTATACTCGTAACAACTAGTATGACACTATGACGGTATAAAGAATGAAAAAAAAACCACGGTTAGGTGGTATATATTATAATAATACAATTATGGATGGACGGACTGCCTGCCGAGTTCCGACACAGAGGTAGCCACAGCCGTGAACTACCGCACTGTACACTGGTTGATAAAGAGATAGTAGTATACTCGTAACAACTAGTATGACTGACTATGACGGTATAAAGAATGAAAAAAAAACCACGGTTAGGTGGTATATATTGTAATACAATTATGGATGGATTGACTGCCTGCCGAGTTCCGACACAGAGGTAGCCACAGCCGTGAACTACCGCACTGTACACTGGTTGATAAAGAGATAGTAGTATACTCGTAACAACTAGTATGACTGACTATGACGGTATAAAGAATGAAAAAAAAACCACGGTTAGGTGGTTTATATTGTAATACAATTATGGATGGACGGACTGCCTGCCGAGTTCCGACACAGAGGTAGCCACAGCCGTGAACTACCGCACTGTACACTGGTTGATAAAGAGATAGTAGTATACTCGTAACAACTAGTATGACTGACTATGACGGTATAAAGAATGAAAAAAAAAACCACGGTTAGGTGGTATATATTATAATACAATTATGGATGGACGGACTGCCTGCCGACTGCCGACACAGAGGTAGCCACAGCCGTGAACTACCGCACTGTACACTGGTTGATAAAGAGATAGTAGTATACTCGTAACAACTAGTATGACACTATGACGGTATAAAGAATGAAAAAAAAACCACGGTTAGGTGGTATATATTATAATACAATTATGGATGGACGGACTGCCTGCCGACTGCCGACACAGAGGTAGCCACAGCCGTGAACTACCGCACTGTACACTGGTTGATAAAGAGATAGTAGTATACTCGTAACAACTAGTATGACACTATGACGGTATAAAGAATGAAAAAAAAACCACGGTTAGGTGGTATATATTATAATACAATTATGGATGGACGGACTGCCTGCCGAGTGCCGACACAGAGGTAGCCACAGCCGTGAACTACCGCACTGTACACTGGTTGATAAAGAGATAGTAGTATACTCGTAACAACTAGTATGACTGACTATGACGGTATAAAGAATGAAAAAAAAACCACGGTTAGGTGGTATATATTATAATACAATTATGGATGGACGGACTGCCTGCCGACTGCCGACACAGAGGTAGCCACAGCCGTGAACTACCGCACTGTACACTGGTTGATAAAGAGATAGTAGTATACTCGTAACAACTAGTATGACACTATGACGGTATAAAGAATGAAAAAAAAACCACGGTTAGGTGGTATATATTATAATACAATTATGGATGGACGGACTGCCTGCCGACTGCCGACACAGAGGTAGCCACAGCCGTGAACTACCGCACTGTACACTGGTTGATAAAGAGATAGTAGTATACTCGTAACAACTAGTATGACACTATGACGGTATAAAGAATGAAAAAAAAACCACGGTTAGGTGGTATATATTATAATAATACAATTATGGATGGACGGACTGCCTGCCGACTGCCGACACAGAGGTAGCCACAGCCGTGAACTACCGCACTGTACACTGGTTGATAAAGAGATAGTAGTATACTCGTAACAACTAGTATGACTATGACGACGGTATAAAGAAAGAAAAAAAAATACCACGGTTAGGTGGTATATAATTATACAATTATGGATGGACGGACTGCCTGCCGAGTGCCGACTGCCGACACAGAGGTAGCCACAGCCGTGAACTACCGCACTGTACTGTGTCTGCTGCTAATATAGACTGGTTGATAAAGAGATAGTATACAACAATATACTACTATACTGGTGGTCAGGCACTGGTCACCACTAGTCACACTGGCAGTGGCACTCCTGCAGCAAAAGTGTGCACTGTTTAATTTTAAATTAATATAATATTATGTACTCCTGGCTCCTGCTATAACAACCTGCAGTGCTCCCCAGTCTCCCCCACAATTATTATAAGCTTTTATACATTGATGTGCAGCACACTGGGCTGAGCTGAGTGCACACAGACTGAGTCACACTGTGTGACTGCTGTGTATCGTTTTTTTCAGGCAGAGAACGGATATAGCAGAGAACGGATATATTAAATAAAAGTTAACTTAACAACAACTGCACTGGTCACTGTGGTAAACTCTGTCTGCACAATCTCTCTCTCTCTCTCTCTCTTCTAATCTATTCTAATGGAGAGGACGCCAGCCACGTCCTCTCCCTATCAATCTCAATGCACGTGTGAAAATGGCGGCGACGCGCGGCTCCTTATATAGAATCCGAGTCTCGCGAGAATCCGACAGCGTCATGATGACGTTCGGGCGCGCTCGGGTTAACCGAGCAAGGCGGGAAGATCCGAGTCGCTCGGACCCGTGAAAAAAAAGTGAAGTTCGTGCGGGTTCGGATTCAAAGAAACCGAACCCGCTCATCTCTACTTAGAACACTTCTTGAATTAAGACACAACCTGCAAGAAAAAGTATGCAATATGGGTGAAAAGGCAAATGTCAAAGGTCTGATACAAGTGACCAGCTCCACACCTTGCACCACATAGCGTTATGTTAAACTGGGATATGTTCTTTTTTGGTGTGTGTGTGTGTGTGTGTGTGTGTGTGTGTGTGTGTGTGTGTGTGTGTGTGTGTGGGGGGGGGGGGGGGGGTGCCAAAGGAAATTTTTGCCATTGGCTCCTTTGGTCTAGAACCAGCCCTGATCACAAAATATTTTTGTCTGAGCAGACTGGACACTGATCAGCGTTGGCTCATTCTCAGCCCCCCGCCCAGCCTCTGCTGCCAACAGACTGCTATTAGCTAGTTAACCTTCTGCCTTCCCTATCTATGACACAGACTGCTGCTAATGCTACCAGAATGTTCCCAGTGGCTTCACACCAACAGTGAATCCCAGCCGATGATGTAGGGCAGCGTGTGGGGGAGGGGGTCAGTTGCTGTGGCTCCAACATGGTAACCGCCAATGGACTGCAATGCTTTATCGAAAGGGGGGGCGCCAGTCCCTTACTTTGCCAGGGGCGCTTGGACCCCTAGCTACACCTCTGTTGACCCTAACCGATACCCCTAAACTAACCATAATTCCTGCAGTAAAAATCCATGTTTCTATGTATATAGGGGGTCATTCCGAGTTGATCGCTTGCTGCCGTTGTTCGCTGCGTAGCAATCAGTTGAAAAAAAATGGCTAATCTGTGCATGCGCATGCTCCGTAATGTGCATGCGCATCGTACGGGTACAAAGTCCATTGTGGTTTTGCACTAGTTCTAGCGATTATTCCAATCACAGAACAGGCCACAAGGAGATTGACAGAAAGAGGGCGTTTCTGGGTGTCAACTGACCGTTTTCAGGGAGTGCTTGGAAAAATGCAGGCGTGGCAGAAGAAATGCAGACGTGGCTGGGCATTCGCTGGATGGGTGTGTGACATCAAAAGCCGTCCCTCGGTTGTTAGAATCAACGCACACGAAGTGTAACTACAGTGCTGGTCTTATTTTGAAACGATTTTGCAGGCGCTCTGCTACTCAAGTATTCGCACTTCTCCAAAGTGAATATACACTCTCCAGTGGGCAGCGACAATGCGTTTGCATGGCTGCTAAAAACTGCTAGCGAGCAATCAACTCAGAATGACCCCCATAGTGTATTGCAAGAAAATATCTGTAAATCCAATGGTACCGTAAGTGCGGTATATACTCGCACTTCTTTGCGGGGTGAGAACATCTCCCCTAAGTGAAGTCAGCCCTATGAATAGAGTTTGTGTGATCCCTGTGCAGCAGTCACAGAAAGGGTTCATCTCTGCAGTTTATCACTCAAATTACATTGCTGCATTTTTTCTAGAAGTGGATCTGAGAGCTGTTACCCGCAGACCAGCTACAATAATTATCCTGGGTACTCACTAGACCAGTGGTTCTCAAACTGCACCCTGGGGTGCCTCAGGACACTTGCAGGGGTGCCTTGGATTGGTGGTCCAGGACCAATTCAAAATATTTATAGTTAGTGTTATAGGCAAAACCAGTGCTGTTGGCTGGCAATCATAACATATGTGCACAAGCAGAAGCAAATCCTGTCCCCTACCAAAGGGCCAGTGCTAGGGTATTTGGCGCCTCCCTGCAAACTATTAATTTGGGCCCTCTCTCCAATACTTAATAAAGGGACAGTGCGCTCCTTAAAAAAAGAAGGTGTGGTATCACAAGGAAGGGGCATGGCCACACAATAGCACCCCAAATCAAAATACGCCACACAGTAGCACTATCTTATTGTCATTACACCGCATGTAATAATAATAATAATAATAATACCCACAGTCGCAGTGCCCTTTATACACATAACCACCATATCAGTGCAGTTTACACACATAATGCCAACAGTAGCAGTGCCCCTTCTACACATGCCCACGGTGGCAATCCTTTACATGGCAAATATCAACCTGGTTTTGCCATGTAAAGGATTGCCACTTTAAAAACAAACAATCAAACAAACAAAAAAAAAAACAACAGGAAAAAACACAAAATCTCTCACTTTCTGATTCTCACACCCTATTACATTCCTCCCTATATATTTAAATGTTTCTATTACTGTATGTTCCCTCTTCCCTTCTCCAAACTATACACATCAACATTTTTTAGTATTTCCAGGTAAGTTTTGTGATGTAGGCCATGCACAATTTTAGTTGCCCTAATGTATTTACAGCCTTCTGGAGATATGGCTTCTGGAACTGAACACAGGATTCTAAATGTGGCTGTACCAAGGACCTATACAGTGGCATTACAGGTTGAGTATCCCTTATCCAAAATGCTTGGGACCAGAGGAATTTTGGATATCGGATTTTTCTGTATTTTGGAATAATTGCATACCATAACGAGATATTATGGTGATGGGACCTAAATCTAAGCACAGAAGGCATTTATGTTTCATATACACCTTATACACACAGCCTGAAGGTCATTTTAGCCAATATTTTTTATAACTTTGTGCATTAAACAAAGTGTGTGTACATTCACAGAATTCATTTATGTTTCATATACACCTTATACACACAGTCTGAAGTTCATTTAATACAATATTTTTAATAACTTTGAGTATTAAACAAAGTTTGTGTACACTGAGCCATCAAAACACAAAGGTTTCACTATCTCAGTCTCACTCAAAAAAGTCCGTATTTCGGAATATTCCATATTTCGGAATATTTGGATATGGGATACTCAACCTGTATTACTTTTTTCTGCTACTGGTTCTTTAACCTATGCAAACAAGCATCTGACTTGCCTTTCCTATTGCTTTGTTACATTGCTCACCTGAAATAGTAATACTTAGATAGCTTTCCTCTTGCCATTATAATGCCCTTAATATTATAGTTAGCCTTTGCATTTTTGAGACGTGTATGATTTTGCATTTTTTGGCATTAAATGTTGCCATGTTCTTGACCATTCCTCTAGTCCAGGGGCGGAACTGCTCTGGCAGTCAACGGAGTCAGTTGCCGCCGGGCTCCAGCCCTAAAGGGGCTTCCTCCATTGCCCCCCGGCTGTTACGTGCCCTTCCTACTAAATAGACAAAGGCGCTACCAGCAGGGTCTCGCAGTTTGTACATTCCATGCCGTAACACCCTTCTTTCCACCTTCACAATGAAGCTATTGGTACTTTGCAAAAAAAAAATTATTAGCATTGCAACTCAGCAGATCTATGCAGTGTGCAGCCACACACTCCATATATCTGCTCAGCCACAAAGCTGATTATTTCTTCACAAAGTACAAGGTGAGCTCCAAATAGAATTCTCTAGCTTAGATTATACCTTTCTATGCAAGGGTAAATAGTAGAGATGAGCGCCTGAAATTTTTCGGGTTTTGTGTTTTGGTTTTGGGTTCGGTTCCGCGGCCGTGTTTTGGGTTCGAACGCGTTTTGGCAAAACCTCACCGAATTTTTTTTGTCGGATTCGGGTGTGTTTTGGATTCGGGTGTTTTTTTCAAAAAACACTAAAAAACAGCTTAAATCATAGAATTTGGGGGTCATTTTGATCCCAAAGTATTATTAACCTCAAAAACCATAATTTACACTCATTTTCAGTCTATTCTGAATACCTCACACCTCACAATATTATTTTTAGTCCTAAAATTTGCACCGAGGTCGCTGTGTGAGTAAGATAAGCGACCCTAGTGGCCGACACAAACACCGGGCCCATCTAGGAGTGGCACTGCAGTGTCACGCAGGATGTCCCTTCCAAAAAACCCTCCCCAAACAGCACATGACGCAAAGAAAAAAAGAGGCGCAATGAGGTAGCTGTGTGAGTAAGATTAGCGACCCTAGTGGCCGACACAAACACCGGGCCCATCTAGGAGTGGCACTGCAGTGTCACGCAGGATGGCCCTTCCAAAAAACCCTCCCCAAACAGCACATGACGCAAAGAAAAAAAGAGGCGCAATGAGGTAGCTGTGTGAGTAAGATTAGCGACCCTAGTGGCCGACACAAACACCGGGCCCATCTAGGAGTGGCACTGCAGTGTCACGCAGGATGTCCCTTCCAAAAAACCCTCCCCAAACAGCACATGACGCAAAGAAAAAAAGAGGCGCAATGAGGTAGCTGACTGTGTGAGTAAGATTAGCGACCCTAGTGGCCGACACAAACACCGGGCCCATCTAGGAGTGGCACTGCAGTGTCACGCAGGATGTCCCTTCCAAAAAACCCTCCCCAATCAGCACATGATGCAAAGAAAAAGAAAAGAAAAAAGAGGTGCAAGATGGAATTGTCCTTGGGCCCTCCCACCCACCCTTATGTTGTATAAACAAAACAGGACATGCACACTTTAACCAACCCATCATTTCAGTGACAGGGTCTGCCACACGACTGTGACTGATATGACGGGTTGGTTTGGACCCCCCCCAAAAAAGAAGCAATTAATCTCTCCTTGCACAAACTGGCTCTACAGAGGCAAGATGTCCACCTCATCTTCACCCTCCGATATATCACCGTGTACATCCCCCTCCTCACAGATTATCAATTCGTCCCCACTGGAATCCACCATCTCAGCTCCCTGTGTACTTTGTGGAGGCAATTGCTGCTGGTCAATGTCTCCGCGGAGGAATTGATTATAATTCATTTTAATGAACATCATCTTCTCCACATTTTCTGGATGTAACCTCGTACGCCGATTGCTGACAAGGTGAGCGGCGGCACTAAACACTCTTTCGGAGTACACACTTGTGGGAGGGCAACTTAGGTAGAATAAAGCCAGTTTGTGCAAGGGCCTCCAAATTGCCTATTTTTCCTGCCAGTATAAGTAGGGACTGTGTGACGTGCCTACTTGGATGCGGTCACTCATATAATCCTCCACCATTCTATCAATGTTGAGAGAATCATATGCAGTGACAGTAGACGACATGTCCGTAATCGTTGTCAGGTCCTTCAGTCCGGACCAGATGTCAGCATCAGCAGTCACTCCAGACTGCCCTGCATCACCGCCAGCGGGTGGGCTCGGAATTCTGAGCCTTTTCCTCGCACCCCCAGTTGCGGGAGAATGTGAAGGAGGAGATGTTGACAGGTCGCGTTCCGCTTGACTTGACAATTTTGTCACCAGCAGGTCTTTCAACCCCAGCAGACCTGTGTCTGCCGGAAAGAGAGATCCAAGGTAGGCTTTAAATCTAGGATCGAGCACGGTGGCCAAAATGTAGTGCTCTGATTTCAACAGATTGACCACCCGTGAATCCTTGTTAAGCGAATTAAGGGCTGCATCCACAAGTCCCACATGCCTAGCGGAATCGCTCCCTTTTAGCTCCTTCTTCAATGCCTCCAGCTTCTTCTGCAAAAGCCTGATGAGGGGAATGACCTGACTCAGGCTGGCAGTGTCTGAACTGACTTCACGTGTGGCAAGTTCAAAGGGCATCAGAACCTTGCACAACGTTGAAATCATTCTCCACTGCACTTGAGACAGGTGCATTCCACCTCCTATATCGTGCTCAATTGTATAGGCTTGAATGGCCTTTTGCTGCTCCTCCAACCTCTGAAGCATATAGAGGGTTGAATTCCACCTCGTTACCACTTCTTGCTTCAGATGATGGCAGGGCAGGTTCAGTAGTTTTTGGTGGTGCTCCAGTCTTCTGTACGTGGTGCCTGTACGCTGAAAGTGTCCCGCAATTTTTCTGGCCACCGACAGCATCTCTTGCACGCCCCTGTCGTTTTTTAAAAAATTCTGCACCACCAAATTCAAGGTATGTGCAAAACATGGGACGTGCTGGAATTTGCCCATATTTAATGCACACACAATATTGCTGGCGTTGTCCGATGCCACAAATCCACAGGAGAGTCCAATTGGGGTAAGCCATTCCGCGATGATCTTCCTCAGTTGCCGTAAGAGGTTTTCAGCTGTGTGCGTATTCTGGAAAGCGGTGATACAAAGCGTAGCCTGCCTAGGAAAGAGTTGGCGTTTGCGAGATGCTGCTACTGGTGCCGCCGCTGCTGTTCTTGCGGCGGGAGTCCATACATCTACCCAGTGGGCTGTCACAGTCATATAGTCCTGACCCTGCCCTGCTCCACTTGTCCACATGTCCGTGGTTAAGTGGACATTGGGTACAACTGCATTTTTTAGGACACTGGTGAGTCTTTTTCTGACGTCCGTGTACATTCTCGGTATCGCCTGCCTAGAGAAGTGGAACCTAGATGGTATTTGGTAACGGGGGCACACTGCCTCAATAAATTGTCTAGTTCCCTGTGAACTAACGGCGGATACCGGACGCACGTCTAACACCAACATAGTTGTCAAGGCCTCAGTTATCCGCTTTGCAGTAGGATGACTGCTGTGATATTTCATCTTCCTCGCAAAGGACTGTTGAACAGTCAATTGCTTACTGGAAGTAGTACAAGTGGGTTTACGACTTCCCCTCTGGGATGACCATCGACTCCCAGCGGCAACAACAGCAGCGCCAGCAGCAGTAGGCGTTACACGCAAGGATGCATCGGAGGAATCCCAGGCAGGAGAGGACTCGTCAGAATTGCCAGTGACATGGCCTGCAGGACTATTGGCATTCCTGGGGAAGGAGGAAATTGACACTGAGGGAGTTGGTGGGGTGGTTTGCGTTAGCTTGGTTACAAGAGGAAGGGATTTACTGGTCAGTGGACTGCTTCCGCTGTCACCCAAAGTTTTTGAACTTGTCACTGACTTATTATGAATGCGCTGCAGGTGACGTATAAGGGAGGATGTTCCGAGGTGGTTAACGTCCTTACCCCTACTTATTACAGCTTGACAAAGGGAACACACGGCTTGACACCTGTTGTCCGCATTTCTGGTGAAATACCTCCACACCGAAGAGCTGATTTTTTTGGTATTTTCACCTGGCATGTCAACGGCCATATTCCTCCCACGGACAACAGGTGTCTCCCCGGGTGCCTGACTTAAACAAACCACCTCACCATCAGAATCCTCCTGGTCAATTTCCTCCCCAGCGCCAGCAACACCCATATCCTCCTCATCCTGGTGTACTTCAACACTGACATCTTCAATCTGACTATCAGGAACTGGACTGCGGGTGCTCCTTCCAGCACTTGCAGGGGAGATCAGATTTTGGTGATATTTAAGTAGACAAGTCAAAATTTCAAACCCCCTGTTATGGTGTGGGTACCTGGCCTTCTCTGATGTAATCAGAGTTAGATTTGATTCAGTGATTTTATAAAAACAGATAGGAAGCACAATTTAGCAGTGGGTTGCAGAGAAAAAGAAATATGCTGGCAAAAAAATCCAATTGAGTGATTAAACAGCTCTTCATTTTCTGGCTTTATTTTTATGCTAACAAATTTGTTCTCTGAAAAGTGTCCACAAAGCCAAGTCTCTGTTTAACACCTTTGTAGGGATGGTTTTTCACCTATTACTAAATTAAACTTGCTTCATTGGAAAGGCAGCAAGATGCATCGTCATTTCAATATCTACTGAAATAATACAGGTTGACACCAGGAAACATTAACGCCACTGCATCCTTGCTGCTTTCTCATGTGGAAGTCTGTTTAATGTGAAAACAAGGTGATATCTAATTAGCACACAGGTAAGGTATTAAGAAAATCATTATTTAAGGGTGAAGATGTTTCTCACAAAATCGTTGCCCCAATGCATCATTGAAATTCAAGCTGGAAAGATGATTTTAATATATCACTTGTACATTTTGTATTGCTCTTCTGGTGACAATGTAGTTTGTTTTTGTCAATTACCATTTTAATAATAGGGTAAAGAAAATTAAGTGGATTTTTGAAAGAAAACAATACTGTCAATATACTATTAAACAAATTAAAATGGTAAAAGTTATTGTACTTTAAGTAAAAATAAAAGAGCTAAAATATCAATCCCAATTTTGGATTACTTTAATTAAAAAAAAATGCATATAGCAGAGGATAGTTTCAATCTGCCTACCTCTGGGTTATCGGCCCAGCATGCTTCCATTGCAGTACTCTGCTGCACATGTAAGTGCAAGAGATCCTGAAGCACTCACTCATCATGGGAAAGTACCAATGTGTTTCTTCGTTGGTTGATGGAAGAAACATCTTACAAAAACTCTCCAGATTATTGACTTTTTAAAGTTTTTCTAGGAAACGTTCTAGATGAATGCTTATTAGCCTTTGTCAGTATGAACTTTTTGCAAAGTGTCTCTGTGGCGCAATCGGTTAGTGTGTTCGGCTATTAACCAAAAGGTAGGTGGTTCAATCCCACCCAGGGATGTAATTGACCTTGTGATCAGATTTTGGTGATATTTAAGTAGACAAGTCAAAATTTCAAACCCCCTGTTATGGTGTGGGTACCTGGCCTTCTCTGATGTAATCAGAGTTAGATTTGATTCAGTGATTTTATAAAAACAGATAGGAAGCACAATTTAGCAGTGGGTTGCAGAGAAAAAGAAATATGCTGGCAAAAAAATCCAATTGAGTGATTAAACAGCTCTTCATTTCTGGCTTTATTTTTATGCTAACAAATTTGTTCTCTGAAAAGTGTCCACAAAGCCAAGTCTCTGTTTAACACCTTTGTAGGGATGGTTTTTCACATATTACTAAATTAAACTTGCTTCATTGGAAAGGCAGCAAGATGCATCCTCATTTCAATGTCTACTGAAATAATACAAGTTGACACCAGGAAACATTAACGCCACTGCATCCTTGCTGCTTTCTCATGTGGAAGTCTGTTTAATGTGAAAACAAGGTGATATCTAATTAGCACACAAGCAAGGAATTAAGAAAATCTTTATTTAAGGGTGAAGATGTTTCTCACAAAATCGTTGCCCCAATGCATCATTGAAATTCAAGCTGGAAAGATGATTTTAATGTATCACTTGTACATTTTGTATTGCTCTTCTGGTGACAATGTAGTTTGTTTTTGTCAATTACCATTTTAATAATAGGGTAAAGAAAATTAAGTGGATTTTTGAAAGAAAACAATACTGTCAATATACTATTAAAACAAATTAATTGGTAAAAGTTATTGTACTTTAAGTAAAAATAAAAGAGGCAAAATATCAATCCCAGTTTTGGATTACTTTAATTAACAAAAAAAAATGCATATAGCAGAGGATAGTTTCAATCTGCCTACCTCTGGGTTATGGGCCCAGCATGCTTCCATTGCTGTACTCTGCTGCACATGTAAGTGCAAGAGATCCTGAAGCACTCACTCATCATGGGAAAGTACCAATGTGTTTCTTCGTTGGTTGATGGAAGAAACATCTTACAAAAACTCTCCAGATTATTGACTTTTTAAAGTTTTTCTAGGAAACGTTTTAGATGAATGCTTATTAGCCTTTGTCAGTATTTACTTCTGCAAAGTGTCTCTGTGGCGCAATCAGTTAGTGTGTACGGCTACTAACCAAAAGGTTGGTAATTCAATCACACCCAGGGACGTAATTGACCTTGTGATCAGATTTTGGTGATCTTTAAGTAGACAAGTCAAAATTTCAAACCCCCTGTTATGGTGTAGGGTACCTGGCCTTCTCTGATGTAATCAGAGTTAGATTTGATTCAGTGATTTTATAAAAACAGCTAGGAAGCACAATTTAGCAGTGGGTTGCAGAGAAAAAGAAATATGCTGGCAAAAAAATCCAATTGAGTGATTAAACAGCTCTTCATTTTCTGGTTTATTTTTATGCTAACAAATTTGTTCTCTGAAAAGTGTCCACAAAGCCAAGTCTCTGATTAACACCTTTGTAGGGATGGTTTTTCACCTATTACTAAATTAAACTTGCTTCATTGGAAAGGCAGCAAGATGCATCCTCATTTCAATGTCTACTGAAATAATACAGGTTGACACCAGGAAACATTAACGCCACTGCATCCTTGCTGCTTTCTCATGTGGAAGTCTGTTTAATGTGAAAACAAGGTGATATCTAATTAGCACACAGGTAAGGAATTACGAAAATCTTTATTTAAGGGTGAAGATGTTTCTCACAAAATCGTTGCCCCAATGCATCATTGAAATTCAAGCTGGAAAGATGATTTTAATATATCACTTGTACATTTTGTATTGCTCTTCTGGTGACAATGTAGTTTGTTTTTGTCAATTACCATTTTAATAATAGGGTAAAGAAAATTAAGTGGATTTTTGAAAGAAAACAATACTGTCAATATACTATTAAAACAAATTAAAATGGTAAAAGTTATTGTACTTTAAGTAAAAATAAAAGAGCAAAAATATCAATCCCAGTTTTGGATTACTTTAATTAACAAAAAAAATGCATATAGCAAAGGATAGTTTCAATCTGCCTATCTCTGGGTTATGGGCCCAGCATGCTTCCATTGCAGTACTCTGCTGCACATGTAAGTGCAAGAGATCCTGAAGCACTCACTCATCATGGGAAAGTACCAATGTGTTTCTTCATTGGTTGATGGAAGAAACATCTTACAAAAACTCTCCAGATTATTGACTTTTTAAAGTTTTTCTAGGAAACGTTCTTGATGAATGCTTATTAGCCTTTGTCAGTATGTACTTTTTGCAAAGTGTCTCTGTGGTGCAATTGGTTAGTGTGTAAGGCTATTAACCAAAAGGTTGGTGGTTTAATCCCACCCAGGAACGTAATTGACCTTGTGATCAGATTTTGGTGATATTTAAGTAGACAAGTCAAAATTTCAAACCCCCTCTTATTGTGTAGGGTACCTGGCCTTCTCTGATGTAATCAGAGTTAGATTTGATTCAGTGATTTTATAAAAAAACAGCTAGGAAGCACAATTTAGCAGTGGGTTGCAGAGAAAAAAAATATGCTGGCAAAAAAAATCCAATTGAGTGATTAAACAGCTCTTCATTTTCTGGCTTTATTTTTATGCTAACAAATTTGTTCTCTGAAAAGTGTCCACAAAGCCAAGTCTCTGATTAACACCTTTGTAGGGATGGTTTTTCACCTATTACTAAATTAAACTTGCTTCATTGGAAAGGCAGCAAGATGCATCCTCATTTCAATGTCTACTGAAATAATACAAGTTGACACCAGGAAACATTAACGCCACTGCATCCTTGCTGCTTTCTCATGTGGAAGTCTGTTTAATGCGAAAACAAGGTGATATCTAATTAGCACACAGGTAAGGAATTAAGAAAATCTTTATTTTAGGGTGAAGATGTTTCTCACAAAATCGTTGCCCCAATGCATCATTGAAATTCAAGCTGGAAAGATGATTTTAATATATCACTTGTACATTTTGTATTGCTCTTCTGGTGACAATGTAGTTTGTTTTTGTCAATTACCATTTTAATAATAGGGTAAAGAAAATGAAGTGGATTTTTGAAAGAAAACAATACTGTCAATATACTATTAAAACAAATTAAAATGGTAAAAGTTATTGTACTTTAAGTAAAAATAAAAGAGCCAAAATATCAATCCCAGTTTTGGATTACTTTAATTAACAAAAAAAAAATGCATATAGCAGAGGATAGTTTCAATCTGCCTACCTCTGGGTTATGGGCCCAGCATGCTTCCATTGCAGTACTCTGCTGCACATGTAAGTGCAAGAGATCCTGAAGCACTCACTCATCATGGGAAAGTACCAATGTGTTTCTTCGTTGGTTGATGGAAGAAACATCTTACAAAAACTCTCCAGATTATTGACTTTTTAAAGTTTTTCTAGGAAACGTTTTAGATGAATGCTTATTAGCCCTTGTCGGTATATGCTTTTGCAATGTGTCTCTGTGGCGCAATTAGTTAGTGTGTACGGCTATTAACCAAAAGGTTGGTGGTTCAATCCCACCCAGGTACGTAATTGACCTTGTTATCAGATTTTGGTGATCTTTAAGTAGACAAGTCAAAATTTCAAACCCCCTGTTATGGTGTAGGGTACCTGGCCTTCTCTGATGTAATCAGAGTTAGATTTGATTCAGTGATTTTATAAAAACAGCTAGGAAGCACAATTTAGCAGTGGGTTGCAGAGAAAAAGAAATATGCTGGCAGAAAAATCCAATTGAGTGATTAAACAGCTCTTCATTTTCTGGCTTTATTTTTATGCTAACAAATTTGTTCTCTGAAAAGTGTCCACAAAGCAAAGTCTCTGATTAACACCTTTGTAGGGATGGTTTTTCACCTATTACTAAATTAAACTTGCTTCATTGGAAAGGCAGCAAGATGCATCCTCATTTCAATGTCTACTGAAATAATACAGGTTGACACCAGGAAACATTAACGCCACTGCATCCTTGCTGCTTTCTCATGTGGAAGTCTGTTTAATGTGAAAACAAGGTGATATCTAATTAGCACACAGGTAAGGATTTAAGAAAATCTTTATTTAAGGGTGAAGATGTTTCTCACAAAATCGTTGCCCCAATGCATCATTGAAATTCAAGCTGGAAAGATGATTTTAATATATCACTTGTACATTTTGTATTGCTCTTCTGGTGACAATGTAGTTTGTTTTTGTCAATTACCATTTTAATAATAGGGTAAAGAAAATGAAGTGGATTTTTGAAAGAAAACAATACTGTCAATATACTATTAAAACAAATTAAAATGGTAAAAGTTATTGTACTTTAAGTAAAAATAAAAGAGCCAAAATATCAATCCCAGTTTTGGATTACTTTAATTAACAAAAAAAAATGCATATAGCAGAGGATAGTTTCAATCTGCCTACCTTTGGGTTATGGGTCCAGCATGCTTCCATTGCAGTACTCTGCTGCACATGTAAGTGCAAGAGATCCTGAAGCACTCACTCATCATGGGAAAGTACCAATGTGTTTATTCGTTGGTTGATGGAAGAAACATCTTACAAAAACTCTCCAGATTATTGATTTTTTAATGTTTTTCTAGGAAATGTTCTAGATGTATGCTTATTAGCCTTTGTCAGTATGTACTTTTTGCAAAGTGTCTCTGTGGCGCAATCGGTTAGTGTGTTCGGCTATTAACCAAAAGGTTGGTGGTTCAATCCCACCCAGGGACGTAATTGACCTTGTGATCAGATTTTGGTGATATTTAAGTAGACAAGTCAAAATTTCAAACCCCCTCTTATTGTGTAGGGTACCTGGCCTTCTCTGATGTAATCAGAGTTAGATTTGATTCAGTGATTTTATAAAAAACAGCTAGGAAGCACAATTTAGTAGTGGGTTGCAGAGAAAAAAAATATGCTGGCAGAAAAATCCAATTGACTGATTAAACAGCTCTTCATTTTCTGGATTTATTTTTATGCTAACAAATTTGTTCTCTGAAAAGTGTCCACAAAGCCAAGTCTCTGATTAACACCTTTGTAAGGATGGTTTTTCACCTATTACTAAATTAAACTTGCATCATTGGAAAGGCAGCAAGATGCATCCTCATTTCAATGTCTACTGAAATAATACAAGTTGACACCAGGAAACATTAACGCCACTGCATCCTTGCTGCTTTCTCATGTGGAAGTCTGTTTAATGTGAAAACAAGGTGATATCTAATTAGCACACAGGTAAGGAATTAAGAAAATCTTTATTTAAGGGTGAAGATGTTTCTCACAAAATTGTTGACCCAATGCATCATTGAAATTCAAGCTGGAAAGATGAATTTAATATATCATTTGTACATTTTGTATTGCTCTTCTGGTGACAATGTAGTTTGTTTTTGTCAATTACCATTTTAATAATAGGGTAAAGAAAATGAAGTGGATTTTTGAAAGAAAACAATACTGTCAATATACTATTAAAACAAATTAAAATGGTAAAAGTTATTGTACTTTAAGTAAAAATAAAAGAGACAAAATATCAATCCCAGTTTTGGATTACTTTAATTAACAAACTAAAAAATGCATATAGCAGAGGATAGTTTCAATCTGCCTACCTCTGGGTTATGGGCCCAGCATGCTTCCATTGCTGTACTCTGCTGCACATGTAAGTGCAAGAGATCCTGAAGCACTCACTCATCATGGGAAAGTACCAATGTGTTTCTTCGTTGGTTGATAGAAGAAACATCTTACAAAAACTCTCCAGATTATTGACTTTATTAATTTTTTCTAGGAAACGTTTTAGATGAATGCTTATTAGCCTTTGTCAGTATGTACTTTTGCAAAGTGTCTCTGTGGCGCAATCAGTTAGTATGTACGGCTATTAACCAAAAGGTTGGTGGTTCAATCCCACCCAGGGACCTAATTGACCTTGTTATCAGATTTTGGTGATCTTTAAGTAGACAAGTCAAAATTTCAAACCCCCTGTTATGGTGTAGGGTACCTGGCCTTCTCTGATGTAATCAGAGTTAGATTTGATTCAGTGATTTTATAAAAACAGCTAGGAAGCACAATTTAGCAGTGGGTTGCAGAGAAAAAAAATATGCTGGCAGAAAAATCCAATTGAGTGATTAAACAGCTCTTTATTTTCTGGCTTTATTTTTATGCTAACAAATTTGTTCTCTGAAAGGTGTCCACAAAGCCAAGTCTCTGATTAACACCTTTGTAAGGATGTTTTTTCACCTATTACTAAATTAAACTTACTTCATTGGAAAGGCAGCAAGATGCATCCTCATTTCAATGTCTACTGAAATAATACAAGTTGACACCAGGAAACATTAACGCCACTGCATCCTTGCTGCTTTCTCATGTGGAAGTCTGTTTAATGCGAAAACAAGGTGATATCTAATTAGCACACAGGTAAGGAATTAAGAAAATCTTTATTTTAGGGTGAAGATGTTTCTCACAAAATCGTTGCCCCAATGCATCATTGAAATTCAAGCTGGAAAGATGATTTTAATATATCACTTGTACATTTTGTATTGCTCTTCTGGTGACAATGTAGTTTGTTTTTGTCAATTACCATTTTAATAATAGGGTAAAGAAAATGAAGTGGATTTTTGAAAGAAAACAATACTGTCAATATACTATTAAAACAAATTAAAATGGTAAAAGTTATTGTACTTTAAGTAAAAATAAAAGAGCCAAAATATCAATCCCAGTTTTGGATTACTTTAATTAACAAAAAAAAAATGCATATAGCAGAGGATAGTTTCAATCTGCCTACCTCTGGGTTATGGGCCCAGCATGCTTCCATTGCAGTACTCTGCTGCACATGTAAGTGCAAGAGATCCTGAAGCACTCACTCATCATGGGAAAGTACCAATGTGTTTCTTCGTTGGTTGATGGAAGAAACATCTTACAAAAACTCTCCAGATTATTGACTTTTTAAAGTTTTTCTAGGAAACGTTTTAGATGAATGCTTATTAGCCCTTGTCGGTATATACTTTTGCAATGTGTCTCTGTGGCGCAATTAGTTAGTGTGTACGGCTATTAACCAAAAGGTTGGTGGTTCAATCCCACCCAGGTACGTAATTGACTTTGTTATCAGATTTTGGTGATCTTTAAGTAGACAAGTCAAAATTTCAAACCCCCTGTTATGGTGTAGGGTACCTGGCCTTCTCTGATGTAATCAGAGTTAGATTTGATTCAGTGATTTTATAAAAACAGCTAGGAAGCACAATTTAGCAGTGGGTTGCAGAGAAAAAGAAATATGCTGGCAGAAAAATCCAATTGAGTGATTAAACAGCTCTTCATTTTCTGGCTTTATTTTTATGCTAACAAATTTGTTCTCTGAAAAGTGTCCACAAAGCAAAGTCTCTGATTAACACCTTTGTAGGGATGGTTTTTCACCTATTACTAAATTAAACTTGCTTCATTGGAAAGGCAGCAAGATGCATCCTCATTTCAATGTCTACTGAAATAATACAGGTTGACACCAGGAAACATTAACGCCACTGCATCCTTGCTGCTTTCTCATGTGGAAGTCTGTTTAATGTGAAAACAAGGTGATATCTAATTAGCACACAGGTAAGGATTTAAGAAAATCTTTATTTAAGGGTGAAGATGTTTCTCACAAAATCGTTGCCCCAATGCATCATTGAAATTCAAGCTGGAAAGATGATTTTAATATATCACTTGTACATTTTGTATTGCTCTTCTGGTGACAATGTAGTTTGTTTTTGTCAATTACCATTTTAATAATAGGGTAAAGAAAATGAAGTGGATTTTTGAAAGAAAACAATACTGTCAATATACTATTAAAACAAATTAAAATGGTAAAAGTTATTGTACTTTAAGTAAAAATAAAAGAGCCAAAATATCAATCCCAGTTTTGGATTACTTTAATTAACAAAAAAAAAATGCATATAGCAGAGGATAGTTTCAATCTGCCTACCTTTGGGTTATGGGTCCAGCATGCTTCCATTGCAGTACTCTGCTGCACATGTAAGTGCAAGAGATCCTGAAGCACTCACTCATCATGGGAAAGTACCAATGTGTTTATTCGTTGGTTGATGGAAGAAACATCTTACAAAAACTCTCCAGATTATTGATTTTTTAATGTTTTTCTTGGAAATGTTCTAGATGTATGCTTATTAGCCTTTGTCAGTATGTACTTTTTGCAAAGTGTCTCTGTGGCGCAATCGGTTAGTGTGTTCGGCTATTAACCAAAAGGTTGGTGGTTCAATCCCACCCAGGGACGTAATTGACCTTGTGATCAGATTTTGGTGATATTTAAGTAGACAAGTCAAAATTTCAAACCCCCTCTTATTGTGTAGGGTACCTGGCATTCTCTGATGTAATCAGAGTTAGATTTGATTCAGTGATTTTATAAAAAACAGCTAGGAAGCACAATTTAGCAGTGGGTTGCAGAGAAAAAAAATATGCTGGCAGAAAAATCCAATTGAGTGATTAAACAGCTCTTCATTTTCTGGCTTTATTTTTATGCTAACAAATTTGTTCTCTGAAAAGTGTCCACAAAGCCAAGTCTCTGATTAACACCTTTGTAAGGATGGTTTTTCACCTATTACTAAATTAAACTTGCTTCATTGGAAAGGCAGCAAGATGCATCCTCATTTCAATGTCTACTGAAATAATACAAGTTGACACCAGGAAACATTAACGCCACTGCATCCTTGCTGCTTTCTCATGTGGAAGTCTGTTTAATATGAAAACAAGGTGATATCTAATTAGCACACAGGTAAGGAATTAAGAAAATCTTTATTTAAGGGTGAAGATGTTTCTCACAAAATCGTTGCCCCAATGCATCATTGAAATTCAAGCTGGAAATATGATTTTAATATATCACTTGTACATTTTGTATTGCTCTTCTGGTGACAATGTAGTTTGTTTTTGTCAATTACCATTTTAATAATAGGGTAAAGAAAATGAAGTGGATTTTTGAAAGAAAACAATACTGTCAATATACTATTAAAACAAATTAAAATGGTAAAAGTTATTGTACTTTAAGTAAAAATAAAAGAGCCAAAATATCAATCCCAGTTTTGGATTACTTTAATTAACAAAAAAAAAATGCATATAGCAGAGGATAGTTTCAATCTGCCTACCTCTGGGTTATGGGCCCAGCATGCTTCCATTGCAGTACTCTGCTGCACATGTAAGTGCAAGAGATCCTGAAGCACTCACTCATCATGGGAAAGTACCAATGTGTTTCTTCGTTGGTTGATGGAAGAAACATCTTACAAAAACTCTCCAGATTATTGACTTTTTAAAGTTTTTCTAGGAAACGTTTTAGATGAATGCTTATTAGCCCTTGTCGGTATATACTTTTGCAATGTGTCTCTGTGGCGCAATTAGTTAGTGTGTACGGCTATTAACCAAAAGGTTGGTGGTTCAATCCCACCCAGGTACGTAATTGACTTTGTTATCAGATTTTGGTGATCTTTAAGTAGACAAGTCAAAATTTCAAACCCCCTGTTATGGTGTAGGGTACCTGGCCTTCTCTGATGTAATCAGAGTTAGATTTGATTCAGTGATTTTATAAAAACAGCTAGGAAGCACAATTTAGCAGTGGGTTGCAGAGAAAAAGAAATATGCTGGCAGAAAAATCCAATTGAGTGATTAAACAGCTCTTCATTTTCTGGCTTTATTTTTATGCTAACAAATTTGTTCTCTGAAAAGTGTCCACAAAGCAAAGTCTCTGATTAACACCTTTGTAGGGATGGTTTTTCACCTATTACTAAATTAAACTTGCTTCATTGGAAAGGCAGCAAGATGCATCCTCATTTCAATGTCTACTGAAATAATACAGGTTGACACCAGGAAACATTAACGCCACTGCATCCTTGCTGCTTTCTCATGTGGAAGTCTGTTTAATGTGAAAACAAGGTGATATCTAATTAGCACACAGGTAAGGATTTAAGAAAATCTTTATTTAAGGGTGAAGATGTTTCTCACAAAATCGTTGCCCCAATGCATCATTGAAATTCAAGCTGGAAAGATGATTTTAATATATCACTTGTACATTTTGTATTGCTCTTCTGGTGACAATGTAGTTTGTTTTTGTCAATTACCATTTTAATAATAGGGTAAAGAAAATGAAGTGGATTTTTGAAAGAAAACAATACTGTCAATATACTATTAAAACAAATTAAAATGGTAAAAGTTATTGTACTTTAAGTAAAAATAAAAGAGCCAAAATATCAATCCCAGTTTTGGATTACTTTAATTAACAAAAAAAAAATGCATATAGCAGAGGATAGTTTCAATCTGCCTACCTTTGGGTTATGGGTCCAGCATGCTTCCATTGCAGTACTCTGCTGCACATGTAAGTGCAAGAGATCCTGAAGCACTCACTCATCATGGGAAAGTACCAATGTGTTTATTCGTTGGTTGATGGAAGAAACATCTTACAAAAACTCTCCAGATTATTGATTTTTTAATGTTTTTCTTGGAAATGTTCTAGATGTATGCTTATTAGCCTTTGTCAGTATGTACTTTTTGCAAAGTGTCTCTGTGGCGCAATCGGTTAGTGTGTTCGGCTATTAACCAAAAGGTTGGTGGTTCAATCCCACCCAGGGACGTAATTGACCTTGTGATCAGATTTTGGTGATATTTAAGTAGACAAGTCAAAATTTCAAACCCCCTCTTATTGTGTAGGGTACCTGGCATTCTCTGATGTAATCAGAGTTAGATTTGATTCAGTGATTTTATAAAAAACAGCTAGGAAGCACAATTTAGTAGTGGGTTGCAGAGAAAAAAAATATGCTGGCAGAAAAATCCAATTGAGTGATTAAACAGCTCTTCATTTTCTGGATTTATTTTTATGCTAACAAATTTGTTCTCTGAAAAGTGTCCACAAAGCCAAGTCTCTGATTAACACCTTTGTAAGGATGGTTTTTCACCTATTACTAAATTAAACTTGCACCATTGGAAAGGCAGCAAGATGCATCCTCATTTCAATGTCTACTGAAATAATACAAGTTGACACCAGGAAACATTAACGCCACTGCATCCTTGCTGCTTTCTCATGTGGAAGTCTGTTTAATGTGAAAACAAGGTGATATCTAATTAGCACACAGGTAAGGAATTAAGAAAATCTTTATTTAAGGGTGAAGATGTTTCTCACAAAATTGTTGACCCAATGCATCATTGAAATTCAAGCTGGAAAGATGAATTTAATATATCATTTGTACATTTTGTATTGCTCTTCTGGTGACAATGTAGTTTGTTTTTGTCAATTACCATTTTAATAATAGGGTAAAGAAAATGAAGTGGATTTTTGAAAGAAAACAATACTGTCAATATACTATTAAAACAAATTAAAATGGTAAAAGTTATTGTACTTTAAGTAAAAATAAAAGAGACAAAATATCAATCCCAGTTTTGGATTACTTTAATTAACAAACAAAAAAATGCATATAGCAGAGGATAGTTTCAATCTGCCTACCTCTGGGTTATGGGCCCAGCATGCTTCCATTGCTGTACTCTGCTGCACATGTAAGTGCAAGAGATCCTGAAGCACTCACTCATCATGGGAAAGTACCAATGTGTTTCTTCGTTGGTTGATAGAAGAAACATCTTACAAAAACTCTCCAGATTATTGACTTTATTAATTTTTTCTAGGAAACGTTTTAGATGAATGCTTATTAGCCTTTGTCAGTATGTACTTTTGCAAAGTGTCTCTGTGGCGCAATCAGTTAGTATGTACGGCTATTAACCAAAAGGTTGGTGGTTCAATCCCACCCAGGGACCTAATTGACCTTGTTATCAGATTTTGGTGATCTTTAAGTAGACAAGTCAAAATTTCAAACCCCCTGTTATGGTGTAGGGTACCTGGCCTTCTCTGATGTAATCAGAGTTAGATTTGATTCAGTGATTTTATAAAAACAGCTAGGAAGCACAATTTAGCAGTGGGTTGCAGAGAAAAAAAATATGCTGGCAGAAAAATCCAATTGAGTGATTAAACAGCTCTTTATTTTCTGGCTTTATTTTTATGCTAACAAATTTGTTCTCTGAAAGGTGTCCACAAAGCCAAGTCTCTGATTAACACCTTTGTAAGGATGGTTTTTCACCTATTACTAAATTAAACTTGCTTCATTGGAAAGGCAGCAAGATGCATCCTCATTTCAATGTCTACTGAAATAATACAAGTTGACACCAGGAAACATTAACGCCACTGCATCCTTGCTGCTTTCTCATGTGGAAGTCTGTTTAATGCGAAAACAAGGTGATATCTAATTAGCACACAGGTAAGGAATTAAGAAAATCTTTATTTTAGGGTGAAGATGTTTCTCACAAAATCGTTGCCCCAATGCATCATTGAAATTCAAGCTGGAAAGATGATTTTAATATATCACTTGTACATTTTGTATTGCTCTTCTGGTGACAATGTAGTTTGTTTTTGTCAATTACCATTTTAATAATAGGGTAAAGAAAATGAAGTGGATTTTTGAAAGAAAACAATACTGTCAATATACTATTAAAACAAATTAAAATGGTAAAAGTTATTGTACTTTAAGTAAAAATAAAAGAGCCAAAATATCAATCCCAGTTTTGGATTACTTTAATTAACAAAAAAAAAAATGCATATAGCAGAGGATAGTTTCAATCTGCCTACCTCTGGGTTATGGGCCCAGCATGCTTCCATTGCAGTACTCTGCTGCACATGTAAGTGCAAGAGATCCTGAAGCACTCACTCATCATGGGAAAGTACCAATGTGTTTCTTCGTTGGTTGATGGAAGAAACATCTTACAAAAACTCTCCAGATTATTGACTTTTTAAAGTTTTTCTAGGAAACGTTTTAGATGAATGCTTTTTAGCCCTTGTCGGTATATACTTTTGCAATGTGTCTCTGTGGCGCAATTAGTTAGTGTGTACGGCTATTAACCAAAAGGTTGGTGGTTCAATCCCACCCAGGTACGTAATTGACCTTGTTATCAGATTTTGGTGATCTTTAAGTAGACAAGTCAAAATTTCAAACCCCCTGTTATGGTGTAGGGTACCTGGCCTTCTCTGATGTAATCAGAGTTAGATTTGATTCAGTGATTTTATAAAAACAGCTAGGAAGCACAATTTAGCAGTGGGTTGCAGAGAAAAAGAAATATGCTGGCAGAAAAATCCAATTGAGTGATTAAACAGCTCTTCATTTTCTGGCTTTATTTTTATGCTAACAAATTTGTTCTCTGAAAAGTGTCCACAAAGCAAAGTCTCTGATTAACACCTTTGTAGGGATGGTTTTTCACCTATTACTAAATTAAACTTGCTTCATTGGAAAGGCAGCAAGATGCATCCTCATTTCAATGTCTACTGAAATAATACAGGTTGACACCAGGAAACATTAACGCCACTGCATCCTTGCTGCTTTCTCATGTGGAAGTCTGTTTAATGTGAAAACAAGGTGATATCTAATTAGCACACAGGTAAGGATTTAAGAAAATCTTTATTTAAGGGTGAAGATGTTTCTCACAAAATCGTTGCCCCAATGCATCATTGAAATTCAAGCTGGAAAGATGATTTTAATATATCACTTGTACATTTTGTATTGCTCTTCTGGTGACAATGTAGTTTGTTTTTGTCAATTACCATTTTAATAATAGGGTAAAGAAAATGAAGTGGATTTTTGAAAGAAAACAATACTGTCAATATACTATTAAAACAAATTAAAATGGTAAAAGTTATTGTACTTTAAGTAAAAATAAAAGAGCCAAAATATCAATCCCAGTTTTGGATTACTTTAATTAACAAAAAAAAATGCATATAGCAGAGGATAGTTTCAATCTGCCTACCTTTGGGTTATGGGTCCAGCATGCTTCCATTGCAGTACTCTGCTGCACATGTAAGTGCAAGAGATCCTGAAGCACTCACTCATCATGGGAAAGTACCAATGTGTTTATTCGTTGGTTGATGGAAGAAACATCTTACAAAAACTCTCCAGATTATTGATTTTTTAATGTTTTTCTAGGAAATGTTCTAGATGTATGCTTATTAGCCTTTGTCAGCATGTACTTTTTGCAAAGTGTCTCTGTGGCGCAATCGGTTAGTGTGTTCGGCTATTACCCAAAAGGTTGGTGGTTCAATCCCACCCAGGGACGTAATTGACCTTGTGATCAGATTTTGGTGATATTTAAGTAGACTAGTCAAAATTTCAAACCCCCTCTTATTGTGTAGGGTACCTGGCCTTCTCTGATGTAATCAGAGTTAGATTTGATTCAGTGATTTTATAAAAAACAGCTAGGAAGCACAATTTAGTAGTGGGTTGCAGAGAAAAAAAATATGCTGGCAGAAAAATCCAATTGAGTGATTAAACAGCTCTTCATTTTCTGGATTTATTTTTATGCTAACAAATTTGTTCTCTGAAAAGTGTCCACAAAGCCAAGTCTCTGATTAACACCTTTGTAAGGATGGTTTTTCACCTATTACTAAATTAAACTTGCACCATTGGAAAGGCAGCAAGATGCATCCTCATTTCAATGTCTACTGAAATAATACAAGTTGACACCAGGAAACATTAACGCCACTGCATCCTTGCTGCTTTCTCATGTGGAAGTCTGTTTAATGTGAAAACAAGGTGATATCTAATTAGCACACAGGTAAGGAATTAAGAAAATCTTTATTTAAGGGTGAAGATGTTTCTCACAAAATTGTTGACCCAATGCATCATTGAAATTCAAGCTGGAAAGATGAATTTAATATATCATTTGTACATTTTGTATTGCTCTTCTGGTGACAATGTAGTTTGTTTTTGTCAATTACCATTTTAATAATAGGGTAAAGAAAATGAAGTGGATTTTTGAAAGAAAACAATACTGTCAATATACTATTAAAACAAATTAAAATGGTAAAAGTTATTGTACTTTAAGTAAAAATAAAAGAGACAAAATATCAATCCCAGTTTTGGATTACTTTAATTAACAAACAAAAAAATGCATATAGCAGAGGATAGTTTCAATCTGCCTACCTCTGGGTTATGGGCCCAGCATGCTTCCATTGCTGTACTCTGCTGCACATGTAAGTGCAAGAGATCCTGAAGCACTCACTCATCATGGGAAAGTACCAATGTGTTTCTTCGTTGGTTGATAGAAGAAACATCTTACAAAAACTCTCCAGATTATTGACTTTATTAATTTTTTCTAGGAAACGTTTTAGATGAATGCTTATTAGCCTTTGTCAGTATGTACTTTTGCAAAGTGTCTCTGTGGCGCAATCAGTTAGTATGTACGGCTATTAACCAAAAGGTTGGTGGTTCAATCCCACCCAGGGACCTAATTGACCTTGTTATCAGATTTTGGTGATCTTTAAGTAGACAAGTCAAAATTTCAAACCCCCTGTTATGGTGTAGGGTACCTGGCCTTCTCTGATGTAATCAGAGTTAGATTTGATTCAGTGATTTTATAAAAACAGCTAGGAAGCACAATTTAGCAGTGGGTTGCAGAGAAAAAAAATATGCTGGCAGAAAAATCCAATTGAGTGATTAAACAGAAAAACTTTAAAAAGTCAATAATCTGGAGAGTTTTTGTAAGATGTTTCTTCCATCAACCAACGAAGAAACACATTGGTACTTTCCCATGATGAGTGAGTGCTTCAGGATCTCTTGAACTTACATGTGCAGCAGAGTACTGCAATGGAAGCATGCTGGGCTCATAACCGAGAGGTAGGCAGATTGAAACTATCCTCTGCTATATGCATTTTTTTTTTGTTAATTAAAGTAATCCAAAACTGGGATTGATATTTTGTCTCTTTTATTTTTACTTAAAGTACAATAACTTTTACCATTTTAATTTGTTTTAATAGTATATTGACAGTATTGTTTTCTTTCAAAAATCCACTTCATTTTCTTTACCCTATTATTAAAATGGTAATTGACAAAAACAAACTACATTGTCACCAGAAGAGCAATACAAAATGTACAAGTGATATATTAAAATCATCTTTCCAGCTTGAATTTCAATGATGCATTGGGGCAACGATTTTGTGAGAAACATCTTCACCCTTAAATAAAGATTTTCTTAATTCCTTACCTGTGTGCTAATTAGATATCACCTTGTTTTCACATTAAACAGACTTCCACATGAGAAAGCAGCAAGGATGCAGTGGCGTTAATGTTTCCTGGTGTCAACCTGTATTATTTCAGTAGACATTGAAATGAGGATGCATCTTGCTGCCTTTCCAATGAAGCAAGTTTAATTTAGTAATAGGTGAAAAACCATCCTTACAAAGGTGTTAATCAGAGACTTGGCTTTGTGGACACTTTTCAGAGAACAAATTTGTTAGCATAAAAATAAAGCCAGAAAATAAAGAGCTGTTTAATCACTCAATTGGATTTTTCTGCCAGCATATTTTTTTTCTCTGCAACCCACTGCTAAATTGTGCTTCCTAGCTGTTTTTATAAAATCACTGAATCAAATCTAACTCTGATTACATCAGAGAAGGCCAGGTACCCTACACCATAACAGGGGGTTTGAAATTTTGACTTGTCTACTTAAAGATCACCAAAATCTGATAACAAGGTCAATTAGGTCCCTGGGTGCGATTGAACCACCAACCTTTTGGTTAATAGCCGTACATACTAACTGATTGCGCCACAGAGACACTTTGCAAAAGTCCATACTGACAAAGGCTAATAAGCATTCATCTAAAACGTTTCCTAGAAAAACTTTAAAAAGTCAATAATCTGGAGAGTTTTTGTAAGATGTTTCTTCCATTAACCAACGAAGAAACACATTGGTACTTTCCCATGATGAGTGAGTGCTTCAGGATCTCTTGAACTTACATGTGCAGCAGAGTACTGCAATGGAAGCATGCTGGGCCCATAACCCAGAGGTAGGCAGATTGAAACTATCCTCTGCTATATGCATTTTTTTTGTTAATTAAAGTAATCCAAAACTGGGATTGATATTTTGTCTCTTTTATTTTTACTTAAAGTACAATAACTTTTACCATTTTAATTTGTTTTAATAGTATATTGACAGTATTGTTTTCTTTCAAAAATCCACTTCATTTTCTTTACCCTATTATTAAAATGGTAATTGACAAAAACAAACTACATTGTCACCAGAAGAGCAATACAAAATGTACAAGTGATATATTAAAATCATCTTTCCAGCTTGAATTTCAATGATGCATTGGGTCAACAATTTTGTGAGAAACATCTTCTCCCTTAAATAAAGATTTTCTTAATTCCTTACCTGTGTGCTAATTAGATATCACCTTGTTTTCACATTAAACAGACTTCCACATGAGAAAGCAGCAAGGATGCAGTGGCGTTAATGTTTCCTGGTGTCAACTTGTATTATTTCAGTACACATTGAAATGAGGATGCATCTTGCTGCCTTTCCAATGAAGCAAGTTTAATTTAGTAATAGGTGAAAAACCATCCTTACAAAGGTGTTAATCAGAGACTTGGCTTTGTGGACACTTTTCAGAGAACAAATTTGTTAGCATAAAAATAAAGCCAGAAAATGAAGAGCTGTTTAATCACTCAATTGGATTTTTTTGCCAGCATATTTCTTTTTCTCTGCAACCCACTGCTAAATTGTGCTTCCTAGCTGTTTTTTATAAAATCACTGAATCAAATCTAACTCTGATTACATCAAAGAAGGCCATGTACCCTACACCATAAGAGGAGGTTTGAAATTTTGACTTGTCTACTTAAATATCACCAAAATCTGATCACAAGGTTAATTACGTCCCTGGGTGGGATTGAACCACCAACCTTTTGGTTAATAGCCAAACACACTAACCGATTGCGCCACAGAGACACTTTGCAAAAGTCCATACTGACAAAGGCTAATAAGCATTCATCTAAAACGTTTCCTAGAAAAACTTTAAAAAGTCAATAATCTGGAGAGTTTTTGTAAGATGTTTCTTCCATCAACCAACGAAGAAACACATTGGTACTTTCCCATGATGAGTGAGTGCTTCAGGATCTCTTGCACTTACATGTGCAGCAGAGTACTGCAATGGAAGCATGCTGGGCCCATAACCCAGAGGTAGGCAGATTGAAACTATCCTCTGCTATATGCATTTTTTTTGTTAATTAAAGTAATCCAAAACTGGGATTGATATTTTGTCTCTTTTATTTTTACTTAAAGTACAATAACTTTTACCATTTTAATTTGTTTTAATAGTATATTGACAGTATTGTTTTCTTTCAAAAATCCACTTCATTTTCTTTACCCTATTATTAAAATGGTAATTGACAAAAACAAACTACATTGTCACCAGAAGAGCAATACAAAATGTACAAGTGATATATTAAAATCATCTTTCCAGCTTGAATTTCAATGATGCATTGGGTCAACAATTTTGTGAGAAACATCTTCACCCTTAAATAAAGATTTTCTTAATTCCTTACCTGTGTGCTAATTAGATATCACCTTGTTTTCACATTAAACAGACTTCCACATGAGAATGCAGCAAGGATGCAGTGGCGTTAATGTTTCCTGGTGTCAACCTGTATTATTTCAGTAGACATTGAAATGAGGATACATCTTGCTGCCTTTCCAATGAAGCAAGTTTCATTTAGTAATAGGTGAAAAACCATCCCTACAAAGGTGTTAATCAGAGACTTGGCTTTGTGGACACTTTTCAGAGAACAAATTTGTTAGCATAAAAATAAAGCCAGAAAATGAAGAGCTGTTTAATCACGCAATTTGATTTTTTTGCCAGCATATTTCTTTTTCTCTGCAACCCAATGCTAAATTGTGCTTCCTAGATGTTTTTATAAAATCACTGAATCAAATCTAACTCTGATTACATCAGAGAAGGCCAGGTACCCTACACCATAACAGGGGGTATGAAATTTGACTTGTCTACTTAAAGATCACCAAAATCTGATAACAAGGTCAATTACGTCCCTGAGTGGGATTGAACCACCAACCTTTTGGTTAATAGCCGTACACACTAACTGATTGCGCCACAGAGACACTTTGCAAAAGTACATACTGACAAATGCTAATAAGCATTCATCTAAAACGTTTCCTAGAAAAACTTAAAAAAGTCAATAATCTGGAGAGTTTTTGTAAGATGTTTCTTCTATCAACCAACGAAGAAACACATTGGTACTTTCCCATGATGAGTGAGTGCTTCAGGATCTCTTGCACTTACATGTGCAGCAGAGTACAGCAATGGAAGCATGCTGGGCCCATAACCCAGAGGTAGGCAGATTGAAACTATCCTCTGCTATATGCATTTTTTTTGTTTGTTAATTAAAGTAATCCAAAACTGGGATTGATATTTTGGCTCTTTTATTTTTACTTAAAGTACAATAACTTTTACCATTTTAATTTGTTTTAATAGTATATTGACAGTATTGTTTTCTTTCAAAAATCCACTTCATTTTCTTTACCCTATTATTAAAATGGTAATTGACAAAAACAAACTACATTGTCACCAGAAGAGCAATACAAAATGTACAAGTGATATATTAAAATCATCTTTCCAGCTTGAATTTCAATGATGCATTGGGGCAACGATTTTGTGAGAAACATCTTCACCCTTAAATAAAGATTTTCTTAATTCCTTACCTGTGTGCTAATTAGATATCACCTTGTTTTCACATTAAACAGACTTCCACATGAGAAAGCAGCAAGGATGCAGTGGCGTTAATGTTTCCTGGTGTCAACCTGTATTAGTTCAGTAGACATTGAAATGAGGATGCATCTTGCTGCCTTTCCAATGAAGCAAGTTTAATTTAGTAATAGGTGAAAAACCATCCTTACAAAGGTGTTAATCAGAGACTTGGCTTTGTGGACACTTTTCAGAGAACAAATTTGTTAGCATAAAAATAAAGCCAGAAAATAAAGAGCTGTTTAATCACTCAATTGGATTTTTCTGCCAGCATATTTTTTTTCTCTGCAACCCACTGCTAAATTGTGCTTCCTAGCTGTTTTTATAAAATCACTGAATCAAATCTAACTCTGATTACATCAGAGAAGGCCAGGTACCCTACACCATAACAGGGGGTTTGAAATTTTGACTTGTCTACTTAAAGATCACCAAAATCTGATAACAAGGTCAATTAGGTCCCTGGGTGCGATTGAACCACCAACCTTTTGGTTAATAGCCGTACATACTAACTGATTGCGCCACAGAGACACTTTGCGAAAGTCTATACTGACAAAGGCTAATAAGCATTCATCTAAAACGTTTCCTAGAAAAACTTTAAAAAGTCAATAATCTGGAGAGTTTTTGTAAGATGTTTCTTCCATTAACCAACGAAGAAACACATTGGTACTTTCCCATGATGAGTGAGTGCTTCAGGATCTCTTGAACTTACATGTGCAGCAGAGTACTGCAATGGAAGCATGCTGGGCCCATAACCCAGAGGTAAGCAGATTGAAACTATCCTCTGCTATATGCATTTTTTTTGTTAATTAAAGTAATCCAAAACTGGGATTGATATTTTGTCTCTTTTATTTTTACTTAAAGTACAATAACTTTTACCATTTTAATTTGTTTTAATAGTATATTGACAGTATTGTTTTCTTTCAAAAATCCACTTCATTTTCTTTACCCTATTATTAAAATGGTAATTGACAAAAACAAACTACATTGTCACCAGAAGAGCAATACAAAATGTACAAGTGATATATTAAAATCATCTTTCCAGCTTGAATTTCAATGATGCATTGGGTCAACAATTTTGTGAGAAACATCTTCTCCCTTAAATAAAGATTTTCTTAATTCCTTACCTGTGTGCTAATTAGATATCACCTTGTTTTCACATTAAACAGACTTCCACATGAGAAAGCAGCAAGGATGCAGTGGCATTAATGTTTCCTGGTGTCAACTTGTATTATTTCAGTAGACATTGAAATGAGGATGCATCTTGCTGCCTTTCCAATGAAGCAAGTTTAATTTAGTAATAGGTGAAAAACCATCCTTACAAAGGTGTTAATCAGAGACTTGGCTTTGTGGACACTTTTCAGAGAACAAATTTGTTAGCATAAAAATAAAGCCAGAAAATAAAGAGCTGTTTAATCACTCAATTGGATTTTTCTGCCAGCATATTTTTTTTCTCTGCAACCCACTGCTAAATTGTGCTTCCTAGCTGTTTTTATAAAATCACTGAATCAAATCTAACTCTGATTAAGTAGACAAGTCAAAATTTCAAACCCCCTGTTATGGTGTAGGGTACCTGGCCTTCTCTGATGTAATCAGAGTTAGATTTGATTCAGTGATTTTATAAAAAACATCTAGGAAGCACAATTTAGCAGTGGGTTGCAGAGAAAAAGAAATATGCTGGCAAAAAAATCAAATTGCGTGATTAAACAGCTCTTCATTTTCTGGCTTTATTTTTATGCTAACAAATTTGTTCTCTGAAAAGTGTCCACAAAGCCAAGTCTCTGATTAACACCTTTGTAGGGATGGTTTTTCACCTATTACTAAATTAAACTTGCTTCATTGGAAAGGCAGCAAGATGTATCCTCATTTCAATGTCTACTGAAATAATACAGGTTGACACCAGGAAACATTAACGCCACTGCATCCTTGCTGCTTTCTCATGTGGAAGTCTGTTTAATGTGAAAACAAGGTGATATCTAATTAGCACACAGGTAAGGAATTAAGAAAATCTTTATTTAAGGGTGAAGATGTTTCTCACAAAATTGTTGACCCAATGCATCATTGAAATTCAAGCTGGAAAGATGATTTTAATATATCACTTGTACATTTTGTATTGCTCTTCTGGTGACAATGTAGTTTGTTTTTGTCAATTACCATTTTAATAATAGGGTAAAGAAAATGAAGTTGATTTTTGAAAGAAAACAATACTGTCAATATACTATTAAAACAAATTAAAATGGTAAAAGTTATTGTACTTTAAGTAAAAATAAAAGAGACAAAATATCAATCCCAGTTTTGGATTACTTTAATTAACAAAAAAAATGCATATAGCAGAGGATAGTTTCAATCTGCCTACCTCTGGGTTATGGGCCCAGCATGCTTCCATTGCAGTACTCTGCTGCACATGTAAGTGCAAGAGATCCTGAAGCACTCACTCATCATGGGAAAGTACCAATGTGTTTCTTCGTTGGTTGATGGAAGAAACATCTTACAAAAACTCTCCAGATTATTGACTTTTTAAAGTTTTTCTAGGAAACGTTTTAGATGAATGCTTATTAGCCTTTGTCAGTATGGACTTTTGCAAAGTGTCTCTGTGGCGCAATCGGTTAGTGTGTTTGGCTATTAACCAAAATGTTGGTGGTTCAATCCCACTCAGGGACGTAATTAACCTTGTGATCAGATTTTGGTGATATTTAAGGAGACAAGTCAAAATTTCAAACCTCCTCTTATGGTGTAGGGTACATGGCCTTCTCTGATGTAATCAGAGTTAGATTTGATTCAGTGATTTTATAAAAAACAGCTAGGAAGCACAATTTAGCAGTGGGTTGCAGAGAAAAAAAATATGCTGGCAGAAAAATCCAATCGAGTGATTAAACAGCTCTTCATTTTCTGGCTTTATTTTTATGCTAACAAATTTGTTCTCTGAAAAGTGTCCACAAAGCCAAGTCTCTGATTAACACCTTTGTAAGGATGGTTTTTCACCTATTACTAAATTAAACTTGCTTCATTGGAAAGGCAGCAAGATGCATCCTCATTTCAATGTCTACTGAAATAATACAAGTTGACACCAGGAAACATTAACGCCACTGCATCCTTGCTGCTTTCTCATGTGGAAGTCTGTTTAATGTGAAAACAAGGTGATATCTAATTAGCACACAGGTAAGGAATTAAGAAAATCTTTATTTAAGGGTGAAGATGTTTCTCACAAAATTGTTGACCCAATGCAACATTGAAATTCAAGCTGGAAAGATGATTTTAATATATCACTTGTACATTTTGTATTGCTTTTCTGGTGACAATGTAGTTTGTTTTTGTCAATTACCATTTTAATAATAGGGTAAAGAAAATGAAGTGGATTTTTGAAAGAAAACAATACTGTCAATATACTATTAAAACAAATTAAAATGGTAAAAGTTATTGTACTTTAAGTAAAAATAAAAGAGACAAAATATCATTCCCAGTTTTGGATTACTTTAATTAACAAAAAAAAAAATGCATATAGCAGAGGATAGTTTCAATCTGCCTACCTCTCGGTTATGGGCCCAGCATGCTTCCATTGCAGTACTCTGCTGCACATGTAAGTTCAAGCGATCCTGAAGCACTCACTCATCATGGGAAAGTACCAATGTGTTTCTTCGTTGGTTGATGGAAGAAACATCTTACAAAAACTCTCCAGATTATTGACTTTTTAAAGTTTTTCTAGGAAACGTTTTAGATGAATGCTTATTAGCCTTTGTCAGTATGGACTTTTTGCAAAGTGTCTCTGTGGCGCAATCAGTTAGTGTGTACGGCTATTAACCAAAAGGTTGGTGGTTCAATCCCACCCAGGGACCTAATTGACCTTGTTATCAGATTTTGGTGATCTTTAAGTAGACAAGTCAAAATTTCAAACCCCCTGTTATGGTGTAGGGTACCTGGCCTTCTCTGATGTAATCAGAGTTAGATTTGATTCAGTGATTTTATAAAAACAGCTAGGAAGCACAATTTAGCAGTGGGTTGCAGAGAAAAAAAATATGCTGGCAGAAAAATCCAATTGAGTGATTAAACAGCTTTTTATTTTCTGGCTTTATTTTTATGCTAACAAATTTGTTCTCTGAAAAGTGTCCACAAAGCCAAGTCTCTGATTAACACCTTTGTAAGGATGGTTTTTCACCTATTACTAAATTAAACTTGCTTCATTGGAAAGGCAGCAAGATGCATCCTCATTTCAATGTCTACTGAAATAATACAGGTTGACACCAGGAAACATTAACGCCACTGCATCCTTGCTGCTTTCTCATGTGGAAGTCTGTTTAATGTGAAAACAAGGTGATATCTAATTAGCACACAGGTAAGGAATTAAGAAAATCTTTATTTAAGGGTGAAGATGTTTCTCACAAAATCGTTGCCCCAATGCATCATTGAAATTCAAGCTGGAAAGATGATTTTAATATATCACTTGTACATTTTGTATTGCTCTTCTGGTGACAATGTAGTTTGTTTTTGTCAATTACCATTTTAATAATAGGGTAAAGAAAATTAAGTGGATTTTTGAAAGAAAACAATACTGTCAATATACTATTAAAACAAATTAAAATGGTAAAAGTTATTGTACTTTAAGTAAAAATAAAAGAGCCAAAATATCAATCCCAGTTTTGGATTACTTTAATTAACAAACAAAAAAATGCATATAGCAGAGGATAGTTTCAATCTGCCTACCTCTGGGTTATGGGCCCAGCATGCTTCCATTGCTGTACTCTGCTGCACATGTAAGTGCAAGAGATCCTGAAGCACTCACTCATCATGGGAAAGTACCAATGTGTTTCTTCGTTGGTTGATAGAAGAAACATCTTACAAAAACTCTCCAGATTATTGACTTTTTTAAGTTTTTCTAGGAAACGTTTTAGATGAATGCTTATTAGCATTTGTCAGTAAGTACTTTTTGCAAAGTGTCTCTGTGGCGCAATCAGTTAGTGTGTACGGCTATTAACCAAAAGGTTGGTGGTTCAATCCCACCCAGGGACGTAATTGACATTGTTATCAGATTTTGGTGATCTTTAAGTAGACAAGTCAAATTTCATACCCCCTGTTATGGTGTAGGGTACCTGGCCTTCTCTGATGTAATCAGAGTTAGATTTGATTCAGTGATTTTATAAAAACATCTAGGAAGCACAATTTAGCAGTGGGTTGCAGAGAAAAAAAATATGCTGGCAGAAAAATCCAATTGAGTGATTAAACAGCTCTTCATTTTCTGGCTTTATTTTTATGCTAACAAATTTGTTCTCTGAAAAGTGTCCACAAAGCCAAGTCTCTGATTAACACCTTTGTAAGGATGGTTTTTCACCTATTACTAAATTAAACTTGCTTCATTGGAAAGGCAGCAAGATGCATCCTCATTTCAATGTCTACTGAAATAATACAAGTTGACACCAGGAAACATTAACGCCACTGCATCCTTGCTGCTTTCTCATGTGGAAGTCTGTTTAATGTGAAAACAAGGTGATATCTAATTAGCACACAGGTAAGGAATTAAGAAAATCTTTATTTAAGGGTGAAGATGTTTCTCACAAAATCGTTGCCCCAATGCATCATTGAAATTCAAGCTGGAAAGATGATTTTAATATATCACTTGTACATTTTGTATTGCTCTTCTGGTGACAATGTAGTTTGTTTTTGTCAATTACCATTTTAATAATAGGGTAAAGAAAATGAAGTGGATTTTTGAAAGAAAACAATACTGTCAATATACTATTAAAACAAATTAAAATGGTAAAAGTTATTGTACTTAAAGTAAAAATAAAAGAGACAAAATATCAATCCCAGTTTTGGATTACTTTAATTAACAAACAAAAAAATGCATATAGCAGAGGATAGTTTCAATCTGCCTACCTCTGGGTTATGGGCCCAGCATGCTTCCATTGCAGTACTCTGCTGCACATGTAAGTGCAAGAGATCCTGAAGCACTCACTCATCATGGGAAAGTACCAATGTGTTTCTTCGTTGGTTGATGGAAGAAACATCTTACAAAAACTCTCCAGATTATTGACTTTTTAAAGTTTTTCTAGGAAACGTTTTAGATGAATGCTTATTAGCCTTTGTCAGTATGGACTTTTGCAAAGTGTTTCTGTGGCGCAATCAGTTAGTATGTATGGCTATTAACCATAAGGTTGGTGGTTCAATCCCACCGAGGGACCTAATTGACCTTGTTATCAGATTTTGGTGATCTTTAAGTAGACAAGTCAAAATTTCAAACCCCCTGTTATGGTGTAGGGTACCTGGCCTTCTCTGATGTAATCAGAGTTAGATTTGATTCAGTGATTTTATAAAAACAGCTAGGAAGCACAATTTAGCAGTGGGTTGCAGAGAAAAAAAATATGCTGGCAGAAAAATCCAATTGAGTGATTAAACAGCTCTTCATTTTCTGGCTTTATTTTTATGCTAACAAATTTGTTCTCTGAAAAGTGTCCACAAAGCCAAGTCTCTGATTAACACCTTTGTAAGGATGGTTTTTCACCTATTACTAAATTAAACTTGCTTCATTGGAAAGGCAGCAAGATGCATCCTCATTTCAATGTCTACTGAAATAATACAAGTTGACACCAGGAAACATTAACGCCACTGCATCCTTGCTGCTTTCTCATGTGGAAGTCTGTTTAATATGAAAACAAGGTGATATCTAATTAGCACACAGGTAAGGAATTAAGAAAATCTTTATTTAAGGGTGAAGATGTTTCTCACAAAATCGTTGCCCCAATGCATCATTGAAATTCAAGCTGGAAATATGATTTTAATATATCACTTGTACATTTTGTATTGCTCTTCTGGTGACAATGTAGTTTGTTTTTGTCAATTACCATTTTAATAATAGGGTAAAGAAAATGAAGTGGATTTTTGAAAGAAAACAATACTGTCAATATACTATTAAAACAAATTAAAATGGTAAAAGTTATTGTACTTTAAGTAAAAATAAAAGAGACAAAATATCAATCCCAGTTTTGGATTACTTTAATTAACAAAAAAAATGCATATAGCAGAGGATAGTTTCAATCTGCCTACCTCTGGGTTATGGGCCCAGCATGCTTCCATTGCAGTACTCTGCTGCACATGTAAGTGCAAGAGATCCTGAAGCACTCACTCATCATGGGAAAGTACCAATGTGTTTCTTCGTTGGTTGATGGAAGAAACATCTTACAAAAACTCTCCAGATTATTGACTTTTTAAAGTTTTTCTAGGAAACGTTTTAGATGAATGCTTATTAGCCTTTGTCAGTATGGAATTTTGCAAAGTGTCTCTGTGGCGCAATCAGTTAGTATGTACGGCTATTAACCATAAGGTTGGTGGTTCAATCCCATCCAGGGACCTAATTGACCTTGTTATCAGATTTTGGTGATCTTTAAGTAGACAAGTCAAAATTTCAAACCCCCTGTTATGGTGTAGGGTACCTGGCCTTCTCTGATGTAATCAGAGTTAGATTTGATTCAGTGATTTTATAAAAAACATCTAGGAAGCACAATTTAGCAGTGGGTTGCAGAGAAAAAGAAATATGCTGGCAAAAAAATCAAATTGCGTGATTAAACAGCTCTTCATTTTCTGGCTTTATTTTTATGCTAACAAATTTGTTCTCTGAAAAGTGTCCACAAAGCCAAGTCTCTGATTAACACCTTTGTAGGGATGGTTTTTCACCTATTACTAAATTAAACTTGCTTCATTGGAAAGGCAGCAAGATGTATCCTCATTTCAATGTCTACTGAAATAATACAGGTTGACACCAGGAAACATTAACGCCACTGCATCCTTGCTGCTTTCTCATGTGGAAGTCTGTTTAATGTGAAAACAAGGTGATATCTAATTAGCACACAGGTAAGGAATTAAGAAAATCTTTATTTAAGGGTGAAGATGTTTCTCACAAAATTGTTGACCCAATGCATCATTGAAATTCAAGCTGGAAAGATGATTTTAATATATCACTTGTACATTTTGTATTGCTCTTCTGGTGACAATGTAGTTTGTTTTTGTCAATTACCATTTTAATAATAGGGTAAAGAAAATGAAGTTGATTTTTGAAAGAAAACAATACTGTCAATATACTATTAAAACAAATTAAAATGGTAAAAGTTATTGTACTTTAAGTAAAAATAAAAGAGACAAAATATCAATCCCAGTTTTGGATTACTTTAATTAACAAAAAAAATGCATATAGCAGAGGATAGTTTCAATCTGCCTACCTCTGGGTTATGGGCCCAGCATGCTTCCATTGCAGTACTCTGCTGCACATGTAAGTGCAAGAGATCCTGAAGCACTCACTCATCATGGGAAAGTACCAATGTGTTTCTTCGTTGGTTGATGGAAGAAACATCTTACAAAAACTCTCCAGATTATTGACTTTTTAAAGTTTTTCTAGGAAACGTTTTAGATGAATGCTTATTAGCCTTTGTCAGTATGGACTTTTGCAAAGTGTCTCTGTGGCGCAATCGGTTAGTGTGTTTGGCTATTAACCAAAATGTTGGTGGTTCAATCCCACCCAGGGACGTAATTAACCTTGTGATCAGATTTTGGTGATATTTAAGGAGACAAGTCAAAATTTCAAACCTCCTCTTATGGTGTAGGGTACATGGCCTTCTCTGATGTAATCAGAGTTAGATTTGATTCAGTGATTTTATAAAAAACAGCTAGGAAGCACAATTTAGCAGTGGGTTGCAGAGAAAAAAAATATGCTGGCAGAAAAATCCAATCGAGTGATTAAACAGCTCTTCATTTTCTGGCTTTATTTTTATGCTAACAAATTTGTTCTCTGAAAAGTGTCCACAAAGCCAAGTCTCTGATTAACACCTTTGTAAGGATGGTTTTTCACCTATTACTAAATTAAACTTGCTTCATTGGAAAGGCAGCAAGATGCATCCTCATTTCAATGTCTACTGAAATAATACAAGTTGACACCAGGAAACATTAACGCCACTGCATCCTTGCTGCTTTCTCATGTGGAAGTCTGTTTAATGTGAAAACAAGGTGATATCTAATTAGCACACAGGTAAGGAATTAAGAAAATCTTTATTTAAGGGTGAAGATGTTTCTCACAAAATTGTTGACCCAATGCAACATTGAAATTCAAGCTGGAAAGATGATTTTAATATATCACTTGTACATTTTGTATTGCTCTTCTGGTGACAATGTAGTTTGTTTTTGTCAATTACCATTTTAATAATAGGGTAAAGAAAATGAAGTGGATTTTTGAAAGAAAACAATACTGTCAATACACTATTAAAACAAATTAAAATGGTAAAAGTTATTGTACTTTAAGTAAAAATAAAAGAGACAAAATATCAATCCCAGTTTTTGATTACTTTAATTAACAAAAAAAAAAATGCATATAGCAGAGGATAGTTTCAATCTGCCTACCTCTCGGTTATGAGCCCAGCATGCTTCCATTGCAGTACTCTGCTGCACATGTAAGTTCAAGAGATCCTGAAGCACTCACTCATCATGGGAAAGTACCAATGTGTTTCTTCGTTGGTTGATGGAAGAAACATCTTACAAAAACTCTCCAGATTATTGACTTTTTAAAGTTTTTCTAGGAAACGTTTTAGATGAATGCTTATTAGCCTTTGTCAGTATGGACTTTTTGCAAAGTGTCTCTGTGGCGCAATCAGTTAGTGTGTACGGCTATTAACCAAAAGGTTGGTGGTTCAATCCCACCTAGGGACCTAATTGACCTTGTTATCAGATTTTGGTGATCTTTAAGTAGACAAGTCATAATTTCAAACCCCCTGTTATGGTGTAGGGTACCTGGCCTTCTCTGATGTAATCAGAGTTAGATTTGATTCAGTGATTTTATAAAAACAGCTAGGAAGCACAATTTAGCAGTGGGTTGCAGAGAAAAAAAATATGCTGGCAGAAAAATCCAATTGAGTGATTAAACAGCTTTTTATTTTCTGGCTTTATTTTTATGCTAACAAATTTGTTCTCTGAAAAGTGTCCACAAAGCCAAGTCTCTGATTAACACCTTTGTAAGGATGGTTTTTCACCTATTACTAAATTAAACTTGCTTCATTGGAAAGGCAGCAAGATGCATCCTCATTTCAATGTCTACTGAAATAATACAGGTTGACACCAGGAAACATTAACGCCACTGCATCCTTGCTGCTTTCTCATGTGGAAGTCTGTTTAATGTGAAAACAAGGTGATATCTAATTAGCACACAGGTAAGGAATTAAGAAAATCTTTATTTAAGGGTGAAGATGTTTCTCACAAAATCGTTGCCCCAATGCATCATTGAAATTCAAGCTGGAAAGATGATTTTAATATATCACTTGTACATTTTGTATTGCTCTTCTGGTGACAATGTAGTTTGTTTTTGTCAATTACCATTTTAATAATAGGGTAAAGAAAATTAAGTGGATTTTTGAAAGAAAACAATACTGTCAATATACTATTAAAACAAATTAAAATGGTAAAAGTTATTGTACTTTAAGTAAAAATAAAAGAGCCAAAATATCAATCCCAGTTTTGGATTACTTTAATTAACAAACAAAAAAATGCATATAGCAGAGGATAGTTTCAATCTGCCTACCTCTGGGTTATGGGCCCAGCATGCTTCCATTGCTGTACTCTGCTGCACATGTAAGTGCAAGAGATCCTGAAGCACTCACTCATCATGGGAAAGTACCAATGTGTTTCTTCGTTGGTTGATAGAAGAAACATCTTACAAAAACTCTCCAGATTATTGACTTTTTTAAGTTTTTCTAGGAAACGTTTTAGATGAATGCTTATTAGCATTTGTCAGTAAGTACTTTTTGCAAAGTGTCTCTGTGGCGCAATCAGTTAGTGTGTACGGCTATTAACCAAAAGGTTGGTGGTTCAATCCCACCCAGGGACGTAATTGACATTGTTATCAGATTTTGGTGATCTTTAAGTAGACAAGTCAAATTTCATACCCCCTGTTATGGTGTAGGGTACCTGGCCTTCTCTGATGTAATCAGAGTTAGATTTGATTCAGTGATTTTATAAAAACATCTAGGAAGCACAATTTAGCAGTGGGTTGCAGAGAAAAAAAATATGCTGGCAGAAAAATCCAATTGAGTGATTAAACAGCTCTTCATTTTCTGGCTTTATTTTTATGC